>NW_027495048.1:0-144620 GCF_021521415.1 Bidens hawaiensis | reverse complement strand
CAACTACTTACATGTCAAGTATTAATGCCACAAGCTAAAGTGATATACATCTTAAATTATTATAACCCTTAACAAATTCAAACAGGATTCATACCATTGTTGTGAGGTGGTCATTAAGAATTTTTTTTCTCGTAATCTAATATGTATTTCAAAGCATAAAAAACGGGATTCCGACCTTTGCCCCATTTTCCTACATGTTCAGTAACATATTTTCAACAATCATATATAATGCATCAAAATTTATATATATATATATATATATATATATATATATAATGACAAAAAGTGTTGACATGACACCCTAACCTACCCAACCCGTTTTCACGCATAAAAAGGCCATTTCGATACCAACCAATTTGAACAAATAGATAGCTTTGACTTGATTGTTTACTAAACGAAAATGCTATATAGTTAGAATAAAAGTACAATTCATTTCACTTACGAGTAAAAGGATGACTGGCTTCATTTAAAGAAATACGAAGTAGTAAATTAGAATAATCATAACAGTATTAATAACATTATATTTGCATGAAATGATAACATTTTCTATCACTGCACTAAAAATCAACTAAATTATATCAACTTATAAATACATAAAATAGACTTCACAAACATAGTATATAAAACGTCATGATCCTCGTATTAAAAGATCATATCAACTACTACGGCTAGGCTTAATAACAGTTTCAGCATTCTGCCATGATGTTTCCAACAAAGTCACACATTGACCAACCGAATAATAGGATGTAAGTCCGCTACTAAGATTGCACCTGACCAAAAGTTTTCCTTTTTATGTGTTTTCATGAAGCAATCCAAATGCAAAAAAAACACACAAATGAACCTATAACACAAGAATGGCAAACTTATTAGGCGAGAGATGAAAAAAAAATGTTTGGTAAAAGATTCGAGTTACATATACACCACGTGACATTCACAGAAACATGTTCGGAAACCGATTAAATGAGTTGAAAGACCCAAAATGTGACTTTTTAAGGCATAAAAACCTCCTAAATTAGTTTATTCAAATATACTACTAATGAAAACTATAAACTTATTAGTCATATTTCACAAATTAATTGTTCATAAAAATTTTTAATAATATAAGAAGAAAGTGTTTGGATTAGGGTCTACCTGGACACGTTCTTTTTGACAAGTACAACAGTTAACATATTTTTCCCCAATGTCAAGTTCCCCATTATTAATTAGAAGACAAGAAAATATTGTTTAGACAATTCACATACATGTAGTGATAGAAAATGTTATCATTCCATGCAAATATAATGTTATTAATACTGTCTAAACATTAAAAAAAATATGCTGGCTAAATGAAAATTAAAAATATATATATATATATCTATATCTATACTGTATATAAAGAGGAAGCAATAATAAATTAAGACACTTGGTTTTAAGAGTTTTTAAACAATAGTGGATAAGGTAAATGTGTAAAAAATAGCAAATTTGTCTTGTAAACACAATTTAAATGGTTATTTCAACTCTTTAGAATATTTACTTTTTTGCAACCTTTAATTTTAGTCTAACTTTTGTCAAATTAAAGAATAATTACAAGTTTACCCTCTCATCTTTAACCATATATTAACCTAAATTTCAATTTTAAATCAAATCCCACCACGATTTTTAAACGGCTATAATTGTTATGTACGATTGTACGTTAATGTTTTTCCAAAGTTTCACCATAAAAACGAGAATTTTATTCACTTTAATTTGAGTATGGTATTGCAATAGTTTTTCAAAGTTTCACAGTCGATTTTGACGGTCCTATGTTAAACATGTTAGCCCAACCATTAGTAACATCTATTTGACATCTAAACCAAACCAATGACCGGTTTTAAGGGTTTAAACTGAATCATGAACGCCCATAATTGTTACGTGATTACCAGGTCTATGTTCAAATGTCAGTCGCATCGCTCGGGCACCCGTCTAGTTATCTTAAACATACCACCACATCGACACCCTGACACCACCCGTCGCAACCCCCAGCCACCATCAAAGCAACCCCCTCTTCAGTTAAAACCCACCGAACTACGAACACCACCACCAACTCGAACCCAATAAACCCTCACGACGAACTAGATCGACTCGGTAAGACTTAAGATTGTAGCTATTCTAATTGGAAATTAATACAGGACAAATTCGATAAAACTCTAGAACTCACCTTAAGTTGTTCTTATGTTAAGTTCTATTTGCTTTTTACTCTTGTTTGTTAGCAAACAATCAAAACTATAACATTTCATACACAAACCAATCCGAATCATAATAACTTAAACCACAATTGAAGGTGAGCCGCATAATTTTAACTGTCTTAGCACAATATATAAGAAACCGACCCAAACATTTTACGCGAATCTACAAGACACTCGAAAGTCGGCATGTATGGATTCATTTTCATAGAATATGAAGAAAAACAGATGGAAATAAGAAATACGCCGCAGATAATAAAGCGTCAACCAAAATTTTTTCAAGGAAAACGACTCCAACACAATGTATCCTGTAAACTCAATCACAGATTACATGTTTACAACACTTGTACACCACCCCCATCCCTATAATCCCATAAAAAAATGGAGTCATTAGAAAAAAATGGCATGTTTCTATCATATAACTATGATACAAAGACCATATTCAACTCAAGTGGCCTCAATACTTCTAAAACAATCTCTTGAACCGTACGATTGCGTCTACAAACCTCAGAAAGCTCTTCAATCGGACTTGTCAAACCTTTGATATCTACACCCGATGCAGCATCCAACAACGCCAGCAAAAATCTTGATTTCTCCGTCTCTGTGACTGCAGAAGCCGGAAGCAAAGACACACTTTGTTTAGCCCACTCGAGAGCTTTAACCCCATATGCCCGTGATAGCGCCAGAAGGGCATATGCCACCTGTCAATAACGTATTTTATTAAAAATGAATAACATGTGAAAAAAAGAACCGTGTAAACAAAGTTTTACTGTTTCTAATCTTGAACTTGGTAGAGCCCCGGTTGCAGCAGCAATTAATACTCTAGTAATGGTGGCACCTCGAGGCACAATAACATCGTCCCTTATGGAAATAAATTGATGACCTTGACTAGATTTTCCCAGGTCAAATATGTCAGATAAGAAGCTTAGTATAGAATTTGATGCCTCCCTGCATATGTCAAATACATTTTTAAGTGTTTTTTTTTGTAAACCTAGGCATGTAAAAAACTGAAGGAACAGGAATGGGACATGTTCATGTTCGTTTGTTTAACTTTAAACAATCAATCAAACACGAACAACTAAATAAACAGGGTTTTCTTGTTCGTGTTCGCTCATTAAGAAATTAAGTGTGTTCCTTTATGTTCATTTGTTAATAGTATTAACAGACGGTTCATGAACATAAACGGACGGACAATACTGAACATAGATGAACAAACAAAACTAAGTGAATACAAATTAAAATTAAACGTGAACATCAATATGCCGGGCCTAGAAAACTAACAAAACCAGACTAAAGTGTAGTGGGTCTAAAAATTTAACTAAATATATAGACACGAACTTACACACACGTAAGCCAGCAAACATAAATGAATGTAAACGAACGAACATGAACGAATGTTCACAAACATAAATGAACAAACGAAGCATGTGTACATGTTCGTTCGCTTAACTAAATGAACAAAAACAGTTTTCTGTTAATGTTCATTATATAAACGAACTTCTTGCCGAACGGCTCACTAAATGTTTAGTTCCTATCAAGAATTGTGATCAAATCAATTGATTATAAAAGAGCAAATCATGTTTGGTCAATATATTGGAATGATTGTCTCCACACAATTAGCTTGCATATAATTTGTACTTAATAGTATCCCTAGAGATTAGTCATTGTATTGTATTTATATCTCTCATTGTAATTGAACAAATTGTGGTTTCATAATATATTCAAAACGTTAATAGTTCGTTTACAGGCCTAGATAAACACTATTTAAATTGATTAAATTTAAAAGAAACTAAATAACCTGTGCTGCACTGTGATTCCAATCATAGAGCATTCGACCAATGACGGAAATACAGGAGACGGGAATAATAAATGTGGGCAATATCGAATGCACCTTGATGCCAGCAAAAAACAATCATCTGCTATATCGGGCCGTGCAGTAAAATCCTGAATATAATAATATATATTATTCAAAATCTATTTGTTTATTATTCTTATTATTACATTTTTTGGGAATGAAAACAGACCTGAATTTTTGTAAGCAAGCATGCAGTATTGCTAAATAGGGACCCGATCAACACTTTCAAATAGTCAGCACAGGAAGGGTTGGATCCAAATATCTGCAGGAATAGATACCAATAAATACATGTTTACTGTTTAAAAATAAAAACTTAAAAGGGTGAATAATAATTGATTGCCTTTATAACTTCACTAGCTAGATACAAGAAACACGATTGATGATGTTGTTTATACAACCCTTGTATCTCTTCAAGCATTGCTCCAATTGTAACTCCCATAAACCGGTTAGACGTTCTCACCTTCATAAAATTTTTTGAATTGCAACAATCATTAACAAAATATACGTATAATTAAATAAAGCATAAAGCTAGAACTCACAGCATGTTTACAGGCACGACAGAGTGATTCCATTGTCCTCATATCCCAAGCTCGACTGCATTTTCCTTAATCATAAATTCATATTGTATATTAATATAAAACTAAATATACGGAATGAAAATACTGACATATCAAAAATGGCTTTGAAAAGTGGCCAAAGTCTTTGAATTGCATCAGCAACAGCTTCTGGATTATTTACATATCTGCAAATGATTTGTTATTTTAAATTATTATAACCATTGTATAAAGTATAAACTTAACTAGTGACTTGAGTAATTAAATTGTTACAGTACCTAAATATATTCGCAAGCCGATCAATATGAACAGTGATTTCACGTGCAGGTTTTTGACCCAATACCAGAGGACCCTGATTAATCATTTCCTACTCATATACATATAATTCAGTACAAGGTAAGCATGATTAAAAGTGGATATATCAAGTTCAGTGAAATCTCCAACAGGTCAAATGGGCACCGTACCTCCAAAATCATTTTATCCAAAAACTTAAATTGTTATTGAAATAACATGGCATAAAACCGAAAAGAACTGATCCATAACAAAAATAACTAAACCCAAACAAAAAACAACTATTTGGTTTTATGTTTTCGTAAAAACCAAATTTTGGGTTTGGTTTGGTTTGGTTTGGGTTTTGTGTGTAATCAAAACCGATATAACCGAATCCAGACATGAACGATGGTTTGGTTTTGTGTTTTGTAAAAAACGAACTTCGGTTTTGCATGCAATCAAAACCGAAATAACCGAACACAAACAAAATGACGATTTGGTTTAGTGTTTTCGTAAAAAACCAATTTTGGGTTCGGTTTGGACTTTGGGTTTTGCGTGTAACTAAAACCGAAATAACTGAACCCAAACAAATATGACAGTATGGTTTTGTGTGTTTTTAAAAACCAAACTTTCAGTTTTGCATGTAATTAAAACCAAAAAAACTGAAATAACTGAAATACGGAACACAAAAACAACGGTTTGGTTTTGTGTTCTTTTATAAACCGAACTTTTAGTTCGGTTTTGGTTTTGCATGCAACTAAAACCGAACCAAAGTTATGAATTTTCGTGTTTTTTTTTTGAAATTTAAAGAGTTAAATAAATGGTGTAATCCAAATACTTTATCAAAATGTATAATAATCAATTAATTCAATTAATAATTAATCAAGAAAAAGATTTAGGCCCCAATTCATTATTTTGAGCCAACTTTTTTTTGGCCCAAAAATTTCAAACCCAAATGGCAAAACCGAAAAAACTGAAACCAAACGATTTTCAAAAACCAAAATTTTGGTTTTTGGTTCAGTTTATTAAAACAAAACTTTGGAAGAAGAGAAAAAAGGTTCAAAGCCAACCAAACTGAACCCATTTTTGACCTGTTGACCAAGCCATTAGTCAAACCTGTAAAGGTGTAACAGCAGGTATGCAAAGTGCTTCAAGGGCTTTCTTAGCCTGGTCTGGAGGAAGGTCGGTGATAACTATACTGCAACAAAACATTTATGAGATTTTATAATTACTTATAACTAGTATTAATTAAAATTTAAAGCTTGTAGTGGTACCTTAAAGCTTCAACGAGAAGCAAAGAATCTTGAGCCTCCACTTTAAAAGAACCTTCCCCGGTTATTGCCCTTTGATATATTTGAAAAAGACCATCTATAGATCCAAGGAGCTTTTTCCCGCAATCTAGAGTAGTAACATTAATTTGTTGTTATTAACTAATACTTATTTATAAATACTAATAAGAATCAGAATACTCCAATTTAAATATAAATTATACCAACACAGATATGTCTGAAAGCCAAGGCGGCAGCTGCAGCAGAATCTTCAGACACACTCATGCCACTAACCAGAACATCAATAACCGAGGGCAAAAAGGACACTCCACTAGATGCAGCATCAAGCCATTTAGAATAAGCTCCGACAGTCAAACATACTGAAAGATGAAAAAACAAATCATAAAAAATGATATGTTAAGAATTTTAAAAAGAACAGAAAATAGCACAAATAGTTCTTGTGGTTTGACCATTTGGGTTCCCTTAAAATATTGCAAACTTCAGTCTTAACATTTGTGAGGGGGTTGCACAATTAGTCCCCACTTTTAACTACAATTATTAATTTTTAACAGAAACAGAAAGTGATGTCACTTACTCACATGCCATTCATGTGAGGGTAATTGTGTCTTTCCAAATTTGAAACTCCAATAAAAATAGTAAAATACTCTCAGTTACCCTCACACGAATGTGGCATCACTTTTCCATTAAAAACTTTCTGTAACTAACAGTGGGGACTAAACTTGCAACCCTCTCACAAATGTTTGGACTAAGTTTGCAATTTTTTTAAACTTGAAGACCAAACTTGAAAATGGTCAAACCACAGGGACTATTTGTGCAATTTTCTCTTAAAAAAATGATATTCTGTTAGATATTTTAGAAAGATGTATATAACCTGTCTGAAGTAGTTGCGATTGATGAGGAAGTTTTGGAAGCAATGGCATAATCTGTCCAAATCAAACAAACAAGTAAAAACAAATTATTAAAATCAATGAAACTGAAAAGGCCAAAGTCAACATCAGGTCAAATAGCCCTTACCTGAGGCATAACTTCTGATTCAGTGATGGGAACAAGATCTGAGATAGCCCTAATGCAATATAGTTGAGCTTCTGAAGGTCGCCAATCCATAATATCGCCATTTTGGGGCCCGCTTAGAGCCTGAAAATAATTAATTAAACAACTTAAAACTTAACCTTATTTAATAAAACAATTTTGACGATTGTACCTCAAGAAGCTTCATGTATAGAATTTTAAGTGTGGCTTCGCCTCCTAAAACTAATGCTGCATCAGTTAAAACATCCGCAACAGCTGCAAATCATATATTATAATATATTAAGGATGTTGATCAGAAAATAAAAGATAGCCTGCAAACGAACCGATGTTCAATGAACCGTTTGTTTATTTATTAAACGAGCGAACATTAAAAAACCTTTTCGTTCATTTAGTTAAACAAACGAACATGAACCCATTTCTCGTTCGTTTATTTATGCCCGTTTATGTTAGTTTGTGTATACGTTCATTTATGCTCGTTGATATATTCATTTAACATATTTAGGCCCACTACAATTTAGTCTAGTTTTATTAAATTTGTAGGCCCAATATAATGATGTTCACGCCTCTTTTAATTGGTTTTTATTCCATTATGTTCGCTCATCTGCGTTCAACTATGTGTGTTCGTTTACGTTCGTGAACCCTTCGTTATACCGTTAACAAACAAACATAAATGAACACACTCATTTTCCCAACGAACAAGCACGAACAAGAAACCATGTCCGTTTGATTGTTCATGCTCAAGTGTTTGTTCGCTTAATGTTAAATAAAGTTAATGAGAGAACATCAACGTTAAGTTCGTTTACAAGTCTAAAAAGTACCATATCTTGTTTGTTTGAAATCCTTTTGATCCTCTTTTGAAAGCTCTGAGTAATCTTGTGGATACTGAACTCTGCAACTAACCTATAAGATATAAAAATAGAATCTAGTAATACTTTATAAAATAAATAAAACTAATTAAATACATATTTCCGTTCCAGAATTAAATAACTCACCAGGGATACAAGAGTTTCATATGATGAACGGAAAATTTGCACACGTCTATTTCTCTCGGCTTCGATTAATGATTCATTACCAAGTGATAAATATGATTCTCTGTAATATAATTGAACTATTGTCAAACATTTGGTTTAATAAAACAATTAATGAAAATGAGTCACCTTTCTATCAAGCAAATCTGAAGATTGTGCCAGAAATTAAATGCCATGGAAGCAATATCATATTCTGTATGTGCAGCTACTTCTAGAAGCGCGTGTACAATCAAGATTGATTCATTTGAGCCTATACATAATATTAATATTAACTAAAATATTAATATCAATATTTTCAGTAACCAGTGATCAAGTATCATACCAGTTGCAATCAATTCAACATAGGAATCACCCATGTCGGCAAACAAACGAGCAATCGCCTTAACATCTTCCTCATCCTAAACCAAAACTTAATAAAATAAAGCAAAAAAGAAAATCAATCCAATGTCAGTTTAATGAAAATACCTTTGAGGAATCTCTAAGTTGTGGCTTCAGATTCATAACTTGTGGCACAATTACTTGAATTAAAGGCATCTGAACAGAAAACCCATCCAGGTTTCTTGAAGATGTGTAATGTATCAGTTCAGAAATGACTGCAAACAAATAGCACGTGGTTAATAATAATTAGGTTCAATATATAATATTATAAGTTTTTGTTTTACATACCATTTACGGCTGCCTCTGAAAGAACATCAGAAGTTAAGCTAGAGAGAGCTGTTAGCACCAACGGGTGTGTAGCAAGAACAGAAGCAGAGATCCTATAAATAACAAAATAAATAAAATAATTAGCAAACTCAGAACAAAAGGTGAAGATCGTTGTTTAAGTGTTAACTAACACAATTAATCAGCAGTACGGAAAATATACCTATGTCTTAACCGAAGCCAAGATGAAAACGCCTCCAGAGCCTGAATGTAACTTTATGGTTTAAAAAGATTAACAATTGAATAATCTAAATTTCTAAATATCTAGTTTCTAATATGGTGCTAACATATATGAATACATGTGTGGTAATTTACAAGCTAGATGCTTAAACCATGTTGATAAATATTTACATTATACACACAGAAATAAAATAATGTGTAACGTAAGTATTGATTAGCATGGTTTAAGCACATCGTACTGAACATAGACTTAAGAGTATCTCTCGAAAACATTATTTTTTTGTTTTTCACGATGTATAAAGTAATTTTTTAAGCATATAATTTGCATTAAAAATCTATGAATGTGTGTACTAGGCCTAGCAAACTGGGGGGTTCAGGTCACAAGTCAAAACGGGTTCTGACAAATTGAATCCAGGTGAAAACCGGTCGTTTGAAAGAAAAAACATCAATTTGGTTCGGGTCAATATGGGTTCTGATAATAATGAGTTCGAGTCAAAACGAGTCATTTTAAAAAAGCATCAATTGGTTTCAGGTCAAAACAAGTTCCAGCCAAAACAGAGTGGGTTGAAATTAGTGTATGCATGTATGAATATACGTGCATGTATAATTACAAAATAGAAAAAAGATGAATACGTGTTTTTTAGTAATGCGAGTACAAATGAGATCTCACCTGTTCTTTTAATTCTGGAATATTTAAGCAAGCGGTCAAAATACCGAGTGCAACATCCATTGTAGAGACAAACTCATCTTCAAATTTCCGGCGTCTGTCAGGACGAGCGGCTATCTTGTAATTAAATACTTCCTAATATTAAATACATGGTAGTTTAATAGCATGTATGACATCAGCTAATACTAAAGACAGTATGTATATAAAAGTGTGAACCTCAGGTAAGCCTCTAAGGAGCTCCAAGAAACTTGGAACAATATCCGGGTGTGCACTCATTTCAGCTCTGAGCCAATTCATTATGCCCCCATTGCCCCAATCTTCAGCTGGGACTTGGATAGCCAATGCAGCAACCGCAAGACTAATCTATAAAAACAATGCACCTTATAATTCAATTGTGTCGGGTTGACAGGTTGTATTGTTCAACCTGAACACGACCCATATTTTTTTTTGTGCCAAAAACATCAACCGTAACCCTCATACACTTAAAATGGTGTAACCCAACCGCAAGACTAATCTATAAAAACAATGCACCTTATAATTCAATCGTGTCAGGTTGACAGGTTGAATTGTTCAACCCGAACACGACCCATATTTTTATTTGTGCCAAAAACATCAACCGTAACCCTCATACACTTAAAATGGTGTAACCCAAGCACGTTGAGCGGCCCAATTAACCCAAGCATGTTAAACAGGTTGGCGGACGATAACTAAGTTGCAAACGTGTTAATCGAGTTGGTGGGCTGTAAGAACATGGTTAAAAGGGTCAAAACAGGTTAGTGGGTCAACCTGTTTAACTAAACGGGTTAAATAGGTCAGCGCGGACATGACCCATATATATATTTCTGTCAGAAAAAACATCAACCATAACCCCCACACTCTTAAAATCATGTAACCCGAACAAGACCCGTTTAACACACTTTTCTAAACGTGTCAAACAGGAGATAGCCAAGCTGTAAACATGTTAATGAAGTTGGTCGGTTGTATGAAGATGGCTTAAAAGGGTCATGAATGGGTTAGTGGGTCGACCTGTTTACCTAAACAAGTCAACCCAACACAACCCGTTTCGTACACATGAAACATATGTCAACCCAAAACTTGATTACTTTCGGGTCGTTTACGTGTTGTGTCAGAAATTTCTACCCCTAGTCAGCACACAGTGCATATGCGCACGTGCGTTTATGTAAAAAGTTGTAGACGATACCTGTGTTCTAACTTTAGGTGGGCCCTTGTGAAACTTTTTCAATAAGTTCTGCAATTAAAAAGTCAAAACACCAGCTATCAAACAAACTCCTCACATAATTAGAGTAACTGCGAAACTATGTACTCACGTTTAGGGAGTCACGTAGGGGACGGAATGTTTCAGAAGGCAGTTCTTCAAAATCTCTCTGCACCTGTTACCAAAAAACAAAAAAATTTCTATGAAATTTAGAAGTAAAAATTAAAAGTTTTAAAGCACAAACTTTGAAGAACAACTTCCTTGACTAAAAACTCAAAGACGAATAAAATTACCTTACTTCTCAAAGTTTGTGAGCAAAATATTAACGTCTCCACATTACTACTTGAATCATGAAGCAAATTATCTGAAACCTACACGAAATTGAACAAACGTCAATTAATATAATTTAACTTTAACCGACAACGTTAGAGTCAAATAAGAACAGCTCTAGAATTATTATCAGGCCCACGGAACACATGTCTTAACTGAACACATAAAACTAAAAGTCACAGTCACTCGTGACATCGAATTAACCGAAATCACATAATATCTTGCATAAGAAATAGAAGAGAAATGAATACATAAGGAAGTAGTAATAATGTTGTGATAATATAACTGATTAAAACATGTAATAAATATGTAATATAAGTAAAATAAGGAGCTTCTAGCTTCATATATGACTTTGTAACCCTAATTATAATACTCCAGAGTAATTAACCCCAAATTAATCACAATTGGATACAAATTACTAGTGATTGAAGACCTACGCATCGAATTGATAAAATTGAATTAAAAAAAAAGTGAACCTGCCAAGCGACGAGTGTGCGTTGAAAGTTTTGAAGCCAGTGATCGGCTTGAGAGCGAACGGCGTCGTCTGGATGATGATAGAGTGCGTTCAATGCGTCTTTCACAATCTTCTCGTGCGCCATGAATCGAAGGTCTCAAAAAACAACTGAACTGATATATTATACAGGGGCTTTGATTTATGATTTAGTAGTAGTAATAATAATAATTAGAGGATGGGTTGTATGCGTGTATATATAAATAATACTAATCCATGATTTATATTTTGTGATGATGTTTTGGCGCTTTCAAGGGTGCTTTTATGTTCTTGCGATTTGGGGTTCAGTGTATGTATATGTAATGTAATCATCAGCCGTCCTATGTATGTATGTATGTATGTGTCCTATGTATGTATGTATGTATGTATGTATGTATGTATGTATGTATGTATGTATGTGTCCTATGTATGTATGTATGTGTCCTATGTTTCTTTGATTACAACCGGTCAATCCACAACTTCAAATTTGTTTCCGGGTCGGGTTCATTTCGCCGTACAAAACAAATTACTTGGGTTAATGATTAATGAAAGCATAAGAATCATATTATTATTGATTTATGTGTTGATTGATATTAGATAATTGATTACAGAAAGATAACCCTATAACCACATATATGAATGATTATATGCTTATACCTTTAGGTTTCACATAAATTGGCATAGGTTTAGAGACTTGTCTAAAACGTGTATTAGTCACTTTCTGATTGATCGGAAGTTCAACTAGATAATTCAAAGAAAGCACATGAACGAACATGTAAATTTGTTATGAAAACTCGTATCAAATATAAGACCAAAGACATTTGTATCATCACAATGCTTTAGTTGACTGGTGTCAGATTACCATCAACAGTTAGATTATTGTATCAACGAAAACTCCTCAACAGAAGACTTTGTAAATGGATACTTAGTTGCCACCGTCAACCCAGTTGTTGATGTTAAGTTATCACTAAGGTGTGGTTATTAGTAGCCCTAATGACCATTCTCCACTGGATTTACGATTGATCGGTAGTTGTTAATTGTTGATAATTACAACTGATGATCAATTTACATGCAAATATGAATGAGTATTTGTTAATGCATTAAACAAGGGGCATTGCCACCATAAACCTCGGATCTGTTAATGCACTAAACAAGAGTATGCATAATGAGTGAGTACTCCATACAATTTTACTCGTGTCAATTTTTATTCTTATTTACCTTATGTCTTAGGTAAATTTCGATGAACTAAAATGAGTTGATGACACTAATATCATCAATGTAAACTATGATAAATGATAACATGGTTAAGTAATTGCCAAACTAGGTTTTCTTTATCCATGTGTGTATTAAAAACACAAACGTTATTCACGTTCTTTATTCTTAGTTTTTACTAACGAGGTTATTTGAAAAAAAAAAGTGACTTTTGATTATCATGTTACTAGTGTTTCATTGGATATGTTAAATGATTATGATTTACAAACATGATTAATAACTTGTCTTTAGTAACACCTATTTTCTAGTATGATTATGTTCTAATAAAGTTTGATCATTACACAAATTACAGGATACGACATATAAAGTTGTGTTTGTACAAACTTTAGAAAAGTTTAAAAAGAAATGATACGAGTATGATTCTTTGTCTCTACTTATAGAAATATATGTTCTTTTATATGTTATCTCTTTAGATGGTGGTTCCTTAAAATGAATTGTGGATTTGGGCGGTTCCTTTAACTGAAAGCAATGGCAACAAACAAGAGATGGTGGTCTTATTTTCCTTTCAAATGTTCAATTAACGTGATCTTTGCATTACTTTTGGAGTTTTGGTTTATTGATTTTTAAACTTAAAATTGAACAAAATGTATAACACCTGTTTAAAAAATGTTAAAGCTTTTTTTTAAATAAATTTCTTTGGTTGGGTAGCTTTTACTTTCTTTCACATTTTGGTGAAATAATTATTTATCATATCTTTCATCACACATAAAGTCAATTGTTATATTTATTCAATACTAATAGTAATATAGTATGTGTTTTTAATTTTTTAAACCTTCTGACAATTTTATATATTTTCATTCTTAATAGGTATGAGTATGATGCATACCACTTGGTGTAGGATAAGTTAACCCTGAAATTGATATGTATAATAACTAGCTTTTATATTTGATATAACATTGCAAATTTATATGTTTTGACATAATTACGTAAAACAACTTAAATCTATGATTCCAGAATTCTTTAATGTCAAACTCCCATAATCAATTTATCTATCGCTACAATAGTTATTACTATTAACAGTTTTTACTATTTGGTGTTAACCAAGTTCTAGCTTGAACTCGATTTGTAATCGATGCTTTGGAGCTCAAGTTACTTCAACCAATTATTATTATAAATAAAACTTTTTGAAAGGAAAAAAAAGACACTTTCATACAGTTTTTTGAAAAGTGGTGTTTTACGATTATCATCTAAAAATGGGTTCTTTGTTATCTCAAAAGTGAATTCAAAATGAGTGAAAATAATGTACGTTTTCAGTTTCATATTATCAAGATCACAGCCAAATATCCTATTGTTTAAAAGGTATTTCTTTTGGTCTATAATCAGTTTCAATGAATATGTAATTCATGCAATTAACTTGCATAAAAGAATCAAACCTATATGTCGTGTCACTTAAAACCCAATCTTATCTTTAAGTCTTATGTCTAATAGTCAACTTGTTCAAATTTATCGTTGTTTTAGTAACAACTATTCACACCCGTCTATCATAAAAAAATGTATAAAAAAAATTAAAATGGTGTCTCGCGACTACTAAATAAACACATGAGTGTGACACCAATATCACAAACGTGTTTTTTGGCATAATGACTGTGAATAAAAGAAGAATTTCACAGTTAAACATGCTTAAGTGAGAGCAATGATGTCTTGAGAAGTTTTTATGCGGACAACCAAAAACAAATTTGTAAATTTTTCATGTGCAAAACACATGCTATCAGTTAGTTGTGAATTCTTCATGAGTAAAACACATGCTATCTGTTAGTACGATAAGTTAGATGTTATACGAGGCCTTCCAATTTTTATTTTCTGAAATGCGTTTATTGCTTAAATGATCATGATCATTTTCTATAAATATAAAATGAACATCAGTTAACACATTGATGATTGATGGTACACTATCTTATGTTTAATCCAGTCAGTTTTATTGGCTAAAAATTACCTTGAGTAATTAAATACTATGAATACTTACAGTCTTGTAAAAATGAAATTATAATTATAATATTGTATACATACATTCAGAATGTTAACAATATTATTTATTAAAAAAATCCGGAAACATTTACGCAAATTGAAATGCTCAACTGCTGAACCCAACAACTCTGATCCATTAAATAAGGGCCCATATAAGTAGCCCATTACTACAAACAAATCAGTCACATTACTGAGCTTCTGTCCAAAAAATAGCCTCACGCTTCCCACCCGATTTTTCTGACAATTGATGTGTGAACTTTGATTAGAGGTGCACAGGAAAAAAAAACCTATAGAAAAAAACCCGGAACTGGGTATTGACGAACCGTTCTATACTCAATCATATCCACCGGTTATATATGGTTTCATAACCTGTGATTTCAAACCGTTTCTAACACGATTAAACCAGACCGAATAGGTCAAAACCTGATAAAGAAAACCCGGTTTTGTGCAACTAACTTTGATCATATTCAACTAAGCCTGGAAAAGTGACGGGTTGTGCGGGTTAGGCGATGAGTCAAAACATGCAAACGAGTATTGTAATGTTAATTAAAGAGGTTGTAAATTGTTTTGTCTGCTTGCCAAGTGTACGTGAGAGTTTAGGTTGACTTGTTTTTTTTCTTGTTTAACAAATGTCATTTTGATCTTTTAACAAAAAATTTGGCCGTAAATGAGAAGAAAACGAAACCACGAACACAAAAGGTGAGACTAAAACCAATGGTCTAAGAAGATTACTTTTATCAACTGGCTAAGACTTTAACTTATTATTATACTATAATGGAAACGGTTGAAGTACAACAATTTATATTTGACTACCATGCTAAAGAGTGATCATGTTTGTTGTCATGTAACAATATGGTATCAATTTCCACATAGGCCTCATAAGAGAATATGTTGTCCCTTGGCGAACATGTTTACCTACTATATAGAGGATAAGAATATGTTGTCCCACAAGCTTAATTGCACAATTCTTCTCACATTCACAACTAATGTGTGTGAAATTTATTACAAGCATCAGAGCCTAAACATTCCTAGCTTATGTTATAGTATCACTCTTGTTGACTGAAGAGGTAGGTCCCCGCAAAGCCCAGTTGGACCCGCAAGACACACCTTGAAAAGGTACGTCTGCGCAAAGACTAACTGGTTCCGCAGGACCCACCATGCTCAAGAGAGATGAAGACCCTATACGCAGTAAGCCAGCTGTTCCCACAGGAAAGCCTCCCTTGGTACAGTACCCTGCCTGTTCCCGCAGCTATGGGTACAAGCCAAGAAGGAAGGCTACCCGCACTAACGGTAAGGCTACACGCATAAGGCACTAACTCTTATACTTCAGCAATGTTACCTGAATAAGGAATGAGCAAGGCGGGAATATTCCCGCCCAAAAGAGCCAGTCCGTACGCTTCTGGAAGATCTTTTGTACTATACCTGCCAAGGTATGGACAAAATAGACAAGATCTGACCAAAGCAGCCCATGAACCAATCACAGGGTGACAGCTCACCGACAATAGTACGAGGAGGAGCATGCTCTAGTACGAAATGTCACTATCAGCCGCTGCCTACCCACCAACTCCCATCATGGCACGTACATAGCCTGTAGTTGGTGGAAAAGGAATAGTATACAGCCGGCCACGTCACTATCAGCCGCTGCCTACCCACCAACTCCTATCGTGGCACGTACATAGCCCGTAGTTGGTGGAAAAGGAATATTATACAGCTGGCCGTACCTGCTTGGAAACCTACCTTCGGCTATAAATACTCCAACACCTTGGAACGGTATCATCATCATATATCATCTCATATTATCTTATCTTCTCTAGCTATTTCTCTTAATATACACTTATATTCAGAGCAATCTAGTCTGATTCTCACGCCGGAGGGTGGTCACAAGGAGGAACCCCCCCTTCTCAGTGACGAGCTCACGGTGTCTGCTTTGCAGGTCAAGAAGAATAACCATCTTTGCCGGACCTAACCCTCGTGAGAAACATCTACTTAACCCTAAGATTATCCATAATCTGCCGGGGTCACTTAGTGTTTCTTCATTGGCGCCATCCGTGCATAAAAGTTAGAACTAATTCTTTTTCTCAGTTTTTTCAAAACCTCTGGAAAGATGGTTAAGGTTACTTCGATACCAAGGCCAACGAGTGACCAAGAAACTCCGGTAACCATAACCCCAGCTACTGGGGGGAACACCGGCGAGTACACAATTTTTACGAACACTACCCCGGTTACCCAGGCCGGGGCAAGTGCAGTAAACAATCCGCCCCTGGGATTCATTGATACCCAGTTGGAAAAACAACAGACGAGGCTCCCCCGCCAAACACTTGATCAAGTTAAAGCTTGGGCGGAAGCACGTCAAAAAGAATTCCAAGCTGAGTTGGATGAACGTTTACGTTCACTCCAACATGCTAATGACGAATTCGGAAGCACTCGACAACAGCTCAACATGAGCAATGATTGCGAGTATTCGGATGATGAGTGGGAAGAATCTGACAGTGACGCAAACCCTCGTCATAAGACGAAAGGGAAGCGTAAGGAAGTAGACTTCCAGCCGAGAAGAAATTTTGGAGAAACCTTTAAGCCAAGGAACGCGGGGGGAAACCCACGTGACTTCTCCAAGACTTTCAGGCCAACTGTTGCAAATGCGGGAACGTCCAAGTTTGCAAGGGACATTGCGGAAGCAATCGCCCCGAAGAGTGCCAAACAGATGTCCAACATCGGCACTTATGATGGCATATCCGACCCAGACGATC
The DNA here is from genome assembly GCF_021521415.1 of Bidens hawaiensis. Lineage (NCBI taxonomy): Eukaryota > Viridiplantae > Streptophyta > Magnoliopsida > Asterales > Asteraceae > Bidens > Bidens hawaiensis. Next base: position 126,825 of record NW_027495048.1, on the reverse strand, counting down.
ACTTGAACAGATTCATAGCGGGGGCAACCGTCAGCAACTGGACGGAACCCACGTGGTGTTATATGTTCCAGATGACGCTGGTCGGAGCGGCCAGGGCGTGGTTTGACCATCTACCGGTCCACCACATCTATGATTGGGCGGACTTCCAGCACAAGTTCAGCCAGCACTTCAGTCAACAGAGAAAATATACTGAAGAGCAGTGGACGATCCTCAAATGCGTTAGAGAGGAGGATGAATCTTTGCTAGACTTCATCACTCGCTTCAACTCAAAGAAGCTGAGTCTGGGCACCATAAGTGAAGATCTCGTTCGCAGCCGCTTTCATCCAGGGTGCCGAATACCCAGAGCTTATCCTCACATTGCCGGGTAAAGATGGCATGCCATCCACATGGGATGCCATCATGACGGCAGCTAAACGCTTTGCCGAAACGGAGAAGCAACTGGGTAGGAATCTTCCCCAGAGTACAAACCTCTACACGCAAAGGACCAGAGAGAATAATGTCCGCACCGCCGTACAAAACAAGAAGAGGAAGCTCGGTATTTGGCAGTCAAGGGTAAACTTTGACACCTCATCCAGCTCTCGCCCTCTATTAGGTGGAAGGGATAACACGCACTCATCAAGCCGGAATCCTAGATGGACGCCACTCACCAAAAGCGTCACAGAGATATTTGCCACTGAGAAACTCCCATGGCCAAAAGCTCCAATGATCCGACAGCGCCATAACGCTTATCAGAGCAAATCCTGTGACTTCCACGGGACAAAGGGCCACACCACGGAGGAGTGTACATCTTTGAATGATATTGTCGAAACATTCGTCAAAGATGGAAAACTTACACACCTTGTGGCATCAATCAAGAATGGGGGGAGAAATGATAATCGGTACAAGGGCAACGGACGAAAGCCCGTCGACATCAGCATTTACATGGTTCATGGTAACGTCAGAGGAAGAAAACGACGAACGACAGAACCATGTGCGTGGAAGGAAGCTGAAGTGCGCTTCCCGCGAGTGCCAGGAGGGCCCAACAAAGAAGGCCCTATAGTCATCAAAAGCCAGCTGGGGCACTACATCACTTCCCGCACTCTTGCTGATAACGGCGCTTCGTCAACGGTCATGTACAGGCAGTTCTTCAACAAGCTAGACGACGAAGACAAAGAACGCCTGGAAACGGTCTACGCCTCGATGGAAGGGTTCGATGGCAGCACAAACACCCCCCTGGGTATCCTATCTTTCCCCGTCACTCTCACGGACGGGAAACACTCCCGCACAGAAGACGTGGACTTCGTCGTAATGAGGAAGCCACACCACACATACGACATTCTCTTCGGGAGAGACAGGATGGCAAGATTCAATGCCGTGGTATCTTCAGTCCACGGCATGATGGGGTGGCCAACAGCTGAGGGTGTAGCGATGATCACCGGTATTCCCCAGAATTTGGTGAGCGATAACGGCACCAACTTTGCTGACAAGAAGCTACAGAAATGGCTGGAAGAACTCCAAATCACCCACACCTTTACCTCAGTGGCGCACCCGCAGGGTAATGGTGAGGTGGAAAGAGCAAATAAGAGCATCGTCGACGGCATAAAGAAAAGACTCTTGGAACATAGATCCGGCTGGGTGGACGAAGTTCCACACGTCCTTTGGGCAAACAGAACACTGAAAAAGGCAAGTACGGGAGAAACCCCGTTCAGCCTCACCTACGGCACTGAAGCCATGGTCCCAGTCGAAATTGGTCTACCCTCACCAAGGGTCTTGACTCAACCAGAAGACAATGATGCGGAAAGACGGTTAGACCTTATGCTAACCGAAGAACGCAGAGACTTAGCCGCAGCGCGTGAAGAGAATTACAAGCGACAAATGCAAAAATACTACAACACGCTGGTAAAACTCTGCAACTTCAATATCGGAGACTACATACTGCGTAACAACGAGGCTTCGAACCAAGAGCGCCCAGGAAAGCTGGCCCCGGCCTGGGAAGGGCCATACATTATCAAAGAAGTTTTGGGAAAAGGCGCATACCGGCTCGAAAGGCTCGATGGCACCCCCATCCCAAGAACATGGAATGGAGCTCAATTACGCAAATGTTACATGTAGATCAATTCCAAACTTGTAAAGAAAAGGCCTAGAGCCACTTCTAATGGAAATGATTCTCCTCTATCACATTGTGTTGATAGCCTTACCTTTATACTTATGAACTTTCCAGACTGATATGCCGGTATTCACCGCATAAATAAGTGTGGAAAGAAGTAAGTCGTTACGTGTGGAAGGCGGCAAAACCCGCATAAACATAAAAACGGTAAAAATTTCTAAGGAAAAGATGAGGAAAACCTTCACGCAGGTCAGATATAAGTAAAGTTTGGCCATCCTACTAAGTGAAAGTGACGGTCTTACCCGCACAATCATGATAGAGGAAGCAAAACTTGAACTTATTATCTACCACGTTGACAGGTTAACTTATCCTAAACACTTAGAAAATTGTTAAGTTAAACTAAAATATGTATGAGCACAACATATAAGGTTTACAAGGCAAGGCATTAACAAAACATTTATATTCCATAAAAATTCAAACATTACAAGAATGGCTGGGTATCTACCCGCCTACAAATATATAAATCTATCCTAATGATGGGAAGGGATCTCAAGGTTCAAACTTCAGGACCACTCCCTCCAAACCCACTTGAACCCGCACCATCAGTTGGCTGTGGCGGTTCAAGGAAAGCCTTGAGAATAGTTAGCCCATCATCAGCAGCAGCAATCTCGTTCACCTTCTCCACCACCGGATGCGGGAAGGCAGCATACTGGTTCACTGCTTGGTCGTAAGCAGCTTCAGTGTCCACGTCATAAAGAGGGAAGTTGGAAGGCGGGATGCCCTTCTCAACAAACCCCAGACCAAGCAGAAAACCAGCCTTTTCCCCATCCTCATGAGAAGCGTTGAGGGCTGCGCTCATAGCATCGTCATATGATGTGTTCGTGAAAATCCGATGCACAACCTACAAAATAAAAATATATGTATCAAACTTTTCTAATTATGAAGAAAAGCGTAAAGAAGTTACGGAATTACGCATACCTGCGACAACGCTTTTCGTAGAAGCCATTCCTTGGTGATCAGAGCTTCCTGGAGGGCAGCTTGAGCTTGATCACGAGCGCGTTCGGCTTCATTTTTGTTAAGGTTGGCGAGCAACACATCCTTAGCAGCAGCCTCTTCAACGCCCTTCAGCTTACGCTCAGTGCGGTCAAGCATACCCTTCTGATCCAGAAGCTCTTGGAGCTTCTTGGCGTCTTCTAAGGCCAAGGCATCATGAGCCTGCTGGAGCTTCTCTAATTTGGCTTTAAGCTCTTCGTTTTCAGTGCGTGGAGGCTCAGCAACTGCTTCAGCCTTGGTGGCCCTCTCGGTCGCGTTCCGAGCAGTTTCCTTGGCCAACCGAAGCTGTTCGTTAACAGCTTGGGTAGCCTTGGAACGGGCCTCGTGCCGAGCCTGAACCTCGACCTCGAGGTCCTTGAAGGCCTTCTCCTTCTCCGCAGCAATGGCGGCAAGTCTCTTATTTTCCTCCCGGATCGCTCGCGCCTGAGCCACTTCCAGGCTACGCGCCGTCCTTAACTTGTCGTTTTCACGACAGAGCAACTCGACGCGCGGCTGCATCCGGGCAAGGAGGATTCGGAGCTCGTTGGTTGGCCTACCCTCCTGGTAGCTAGCCATGGCCTCCCCCAACGCACCGCTTGGGGCGGTGGCGCGCCCATTCAACGCAGTCCACAGCCGTTCGAAGGGTTGTTCCCCGGCGGATGTTCCACCGTGGAACATACACCTCATTGGAATCTGAAACTGCAAAAACAAAAAACAGTTAGGAAAAAATGATAAAAATAAATGATAGGCCAAAATAACCCCACGCACCTGTAGGGTCGGTAACAGGCCGGTAGCCACCAAACCCATCACCTGAACCTAAGGGATATCCATCCAAGAGGTCAAAGAGATGGGAATGAGGCAAAGATTGGCTAGAAGCCCCAACCCTGGACATACCTGAGGAACCGGCCATGGACGAGGTAGTCGCCGGTGCCGAAGGAGGCATGGTAGAAGCCGCCGCGGTAGAAACCATCGGAGGTGAACTCACTGGAGGTGAACTCACAACCGTGGCTGCCGCTGCGGAGGAGCCCGCAGAAAAAATCACCGCCGGCTCAGTGAAGGATGCAGTGAAGATGGCACTGACAGCCGGCGGAGATGACGCCACAATTGGAACAGTTGCCTCAACAGGATGAGCAACTGAACCAACACTGCAAACAGGCGTAGCCGCCTGGGTCATCGCCTCGGGTAGGTTGACCAAGCCTACCGTCGTGGGTCCAGAACTGCTCTTTCCCGCACCACTTTGGAATGCGGTTGCATCCACGCCTGCATGAAGATTAACAAAATATTAAAAACAATGGCGGAAAGAAATGCGGGAAAGATAAATAAAAGTATACTTACGGGTTTTCTTAATCTTGAAAGTTCTGACGGGTGGGGATGAACCCGATGGAACTGGCCTCTTCACGCCAGCCACCGTCGTAGAACTTGGTTGCTCGGAGGTGACAACTGTCCCAACCTCCGAGACAATTGTCTCACCACCACCAGGGTTCCCCGCCGCCCCCCTCTCTTTCAGTCTCGGAGTCAGACTGATCTCCTAGGTCGACGGCGGAGGTAACCTTCGCCTTGCCCTTCACGGCGGCAGCTTTCTTCTTCCTCACGAAGATAGGCCCATCTGCGGATTCATCATTAGAAGATGACAAAATTAGAGGAACTCCAGCAGAAGTCTGAGCATGCAGAGGGCGAGGATTAAAGAATCCCTTACCTGGCCGCGTGGCGCTCAAAATCTCGTGGCCCAGAGGGTAGACCTCCATGAACCTATCCGCCGTCTGCTCCAAAATGGGCAACTCGTTCTCGTCGAGATCACGAGTACCCAGTCGAGCGGGACCACCAGTCTCCCGCGGTTGCAGAAGCGATTGTAAGTTGTTTCCCTCTGAAAATAAAAAGAAAAACAGTTAGAAGAAAAACCCTAAATAAGAACAAAAGACGGAGCATACCGTAGGGAGTAGAATTCAAACCGTATTCGAGGATGATAGGTACTTGCGGCGTCCCAGAACCGGCATCCTTCCATACCCGGCTCATCCCGAGCATCACCATCCCAGACTCCGCAAACCGGTAAACCGGAGTCTGGATCTGGGAGATCTTGGTAAACCATTCCGTCTCCTGATAGTTGGAGGCGTGAAGGTTGGGGAGTGCTCTCCCGTTCTTGAACGCCATCGCAATGGGGATGACGCGGGCAGAGATGTAGAAGAACTCCCGTTTCCAAGACCGAAGACTGCGCTCGGTAGCGCAGATCTTCAAACCCTTGATCCGAGTGACCAAGGTATACCAGCCCTGGATGCACCTCCAGGAGTAGAAGGTCATCAGGCGGTCGACACGGGGCTCAATGCCCAGAATGTGGCACACCCATTCAAAATGGCGGACCTTAGCGATCGCCATTGGGTGCACCTCCGTCAAGTGTACACCGTGTTTCTCCAAAACACGGTATACAAACTTCGTTAATGGGAATCTGAGATTCCCATACATGAAGAATGAGGCATAAACCCCTATCTTGCCCTTGGGGGCATCATACACCGTCTGGTGAGGCTCTGGAAACTCAGGCTCGTAGGGCTCGAGCATGAACTTCTTGACGATGTAGTGCTACAAATCGACAGAAATAGCACACTGGCACTCGCCAGCAGTACTCTTGTCGTCCTTGTCAGACGTGGACATCGGGTTCTCAGGGTATACGTCGGACTCTTCGGCAGTAACCTCAGGATCATGAATGGAAGACATGTTTTAAGGTAGGAAAGAGAACGATTTCAGGAGAATGCTCGACAGAGAAGTTAGAGTATTCGCTGGAAATCGCTTAGAAGAAGAGTGAAGTGAAGGTGTGAATTGAAATGCACCCTCTCCCCCCTTTATATACTCATCTCAATGAATGCGATGAATTTAATGCGGAGGAGAGAGGAAGCGCAGGTGCAATGAAATGGCGACACGTGGAAAGCGCAAACTGGCAATAGCTGTCGAAAGGACGCGTGCCGTAAAATTCGCGCCCACGCGCCCGAAAACTCGCGCCCACGCGCCAGAAAAAGCGTCTGGAATGACTATATACTGTCACGTCGCCATAACTTCCTGCACATCCTGAACTGTCAGAAGAAACCGTCGGAAGACGCTAACGTCCCTTCAACAGTTTGGATTGTTCTTATCCTTTCACCAACTCTTCGAATTTCAAAAAGATTCAAAAAGATTCAAAAATAAGAGGGAATATACCCCCTTACCTTGGGAAGCAAAAAACCATAAGACAAGTGCGAGTACAGTGTCAATGCGAAATCCTTCACATACTTAGCACTTGCAGGGAATTGAAGCCAAGAAGGATCTTGTGGGCCATGCTTGCGGAAAGGGAAATAACACCTCCGCATGGCGGGAACGTTGAGAACTAGATTGTTTGAAACTTCAAGGTGGAATTGGTAGTTTAACATAACTGATCACTATGTCCAAAACTACCAAAACCTCGTGAAGTCTATACAAGTGAAATGCAACGCTCCCGACTTGCGAAGAGGTTAAACACCTACCCGCATCATAACCAAAGATCAGGCAGAAAAGTCGGGAATTTCTGCAAGTGACATTAGGAATACCGCGGGAAGAATCCCCACGGAAAACCTTAAAAAACAAAAACCTCTTTAAAAGCCCTTGTTTAAAGTCCAAAAGTTCACCTCACTCAACAATTCATGTGAAGAACAATGGACTGGGGGGACTTGAAGAGGTAGGTCCCCGCAAAGCCCAGTTGGACCCGCAAGACACACCTTGAAGAGGTACGTCTGCGCAAAGTCTAACTGGTTCCGCAGGACCCACCATGCTCAAGAGAGATGAAGACCCTATACGCAGTAAGCCAGCTGTTCCCGCAGGAAAGCCTCCCTTGGTACAGTACCCTGCCTGTTCCCGCAGCTATGGGTACAAGCCAAGAAGGAAGGCTACCCGCACTAACGGTAAGGCTACACGCATAAGGCACTAACTCTTATACTTCAGCAATGTCACCTGAAGAAGGAATGAGCAAGGCGGGAATATTCCCGCCCAAAAGAGTCAGTCCGTACGCTTCTGGAACATCTTTTGTACTATACCTGCCAAGGTATGGACAAAATAGACAAGATCTGACCAAAGCAGCCCATGAACCAATCACAGGGTGACAGCTCACCGACAATAGTACGAGGAGGAGCATGCTCTAGTACGAAATGTCACTATCAGCCGCTGCCTACCCACCAACTCCCATCGTGGCACGTACATAGCCTGTAGTTGGTGGAAAATGAATAGTATACAGCCGGCCACGTCACTATCAGCCGCTGCCTACCCACCAACTCCTATCGTGGCACGTACATAGCCCGTAGTTGGTGGAAAAGGAATATTATACAGCTGGCCGTACCTGCTTGGAAACCTACCTTCGGCTATAAATACTCCAACACCTTGGAACGGTATCATCATCATATATCATCTCATATTATCTTATCTTCTCTAGCTATTTCTCTTAATATACACTTATATTCAGAGCAATCTAGTCTGATTCTCACGCCGGAGGGTGGTCACAAGGAGGAACCCCCCCTTCTTAGTGACGAGCTCACGGTGTCTGCTTTGCAGGTCAAGAAGAATAACCATCTTTGCCGGACCTAACCCTCGTGGGAAACATCTACTTAACCCTAAGATTATCCATAATCTGCCGGGGTCACTTAGTGTTTCTTCATTGACGTTAATGTGAGATTTGTATAAGGTGTCATAACCCATTTTATGTATAAGTAGCATCTAACTGAATGATTTTCTTTTGTTGGTTGTTGACCAACGGAAAGAAAGGCCCTAAACTCATCATCCTCAACAACGTCAAAGAAAGGCCCTAAACTCATCATCCTCAACAACGTCACCACATCATCGTAAACATGAAATAAGTGGCTTTGTATCCTTTTAAACAAAAATGTCCCATAATACCACCCCAATAGTTTGTTTTGCCTACAAAGAGTCACACGTTTGTTATTGTTACCCAAATAGAAACTTCCTGGGAGATTAACAATCCTAAATGTTCTCATCCAACTACACTTAATTATGGAGTTTCATATAATCCAACACCAATGCTTCCAAAACACACTTATAATATTTGAGGTGGGACATCCGTTATGTACCAATCTATCACTTGTTGACGGACAAGATGCATGTGTATAAGATGTCACAATAGCCAGGAGTAGTACACGGCAAATTTTCAAAGCAAATGACACACATACCACTATCACGTACAATGTGATCTAAGTATATTTACCTCAATTACCTTTGCATACAATAACAAACTTTCTATGCTTAATACTTCATCTTAGTCGAATAACATGGAATTTACTCGACTAGCTTCAAAGCTTTCTTAGGGGGGTGGGGGTGGTTCCACACCCATCACTTGTAAAACCCAATGGGGATGTGCCACCTCATCCCACCACTTTCCATCACTAGTGATGAAATTTTAGCAGGCCAACAGAATTCGTCCAAGAGTTATCAAGCTAGGAGCCTCACCCTCCTAGTCGATGACCAAGTATTATGATCCTGGCAACTTATTCTCGGTACCACACGTTTTTAGCGGTTTGGTGTTTTGGTTACATAATGTTCATTCAACATGCTTCTTCCCTTAGTTATAATTATTATGTTATTTTATTTACAAAACTAGTTATGTGCGCAAAGTTAAAAAGAAGATAACTAATTCATATATGCAAGTGATCAGTGTTATATAATTGCAACATTGTAATTAATCAAAATATTATGTCGTTATGATTTAGGTTGTTGTTATCAGTTCATTATGACTCCTTCATGAGATAGATTTGTCTACTGACATAAGAATATATTCCGAAAATTACATTTTCTTATCTTTGAATAGAACAAAGTTTAGAGTAATCTACCGGTTTGAATTCTCACTTCTTCTTTTAAATTAAGTCTTTTGTTTCTTTCAAAGATATCTTAGTACTCTTTTAGATGCTTCACATTAATCTAGACATATCTAGTGTGTTGCAATTTTGAGTAATATCTAAACGAGTATAGACTTGAACTTATATAAGGCTTATACTTAATGAAGCATAAGGAAATAATCTATGTGTTCCTATTATCCTCTAAAGTAGAGCAATATTGTTTGTTACATGTGTAAGGAATATCTCTGAGATCTATAATATCAAAGTATGTGTGAAAATGCTTTGACTCATGTAACATATACTTGTCAGAAGAATGTCATCTATATAAGGACAAGTTTGTTTTTAGTTGCTCCCACTCATCTTGAGGTAGATACATTAATCCACTTGTTTTTGATGAAAATAATTGTATAAATATTTCATCATATTTTGATGTTTGCATTAACCCATATATGGATTTTATTGACTTATAAACTAAATATTCTTTGACCTTCAGTTTATAACTTTTAGGTTGTTTTATGAACATATAAATATGTAAGTTGATTGTTAGGGAAAGTTGTTTTAATGTTCATATGATGTAGCTCTTAACTATTGTAAGCTACTAGAACAATAACGATCCTTAAAGAAATCTTTTGTAATATAGGTAAGAAGATTCTTTGATAATTAGTTTATCCTTGAATATAACCTTTAACAATCAATCGTGCTTCTTATTGTCTTAACGTTTCGTATTGGGATTTAGTTTAGTTATGAACACTCTAAGGTGATTCAACCAAATCTTAAAACATTATCCTGACTTATGGAGTCAATTATGATTGATGCTAATGGTTTAATTATAAGGGGTAGGATCATTAAACTTCAACATCCATTTCAACTTTAGTTAGGGAGGTTACATAATCATCAATGTTAGTAGGTTTTAAAACCTAGATGGCCTCCTGAGTTGATTATTGTGTAATTTTAAAAGCCTCGGTTTTATGGATTAACTCTTGGTTAGGTTGCTATCATTTTCAGGATTCTAAGTGTGTAAGAGTTGGTGCAGTATGGTGTACAAGAGGTGTAATTGGAGTTAAATTTGGAGTAAAATTTAATAACTCCCCCCCCCCCCCCCCCGCCTCTTGTACTTCTAACAAGTCATTGTAAAGACTTTTACTGCTCTCACTGACCTTAGAAACCGTTAGGAAATTAACATGCTTAGGGTCAATATTTATAGACCAGTAGATTCTAACAAAGAAACAAGTTAATAATATAAGTTGTTGGAGTTTCTCTTGTTGAGAATTAGTTTAGTAAGAAATCCGAATTTGCCCACTTTAAGCAACAATGAAACTTTTGTAAGAGATTGTAAATTCTAAAGAGATAAGTTGTGATATAATAGTGTTGTGATGGAGCAGTGTCTTGTACAAGAGGTGTAATTGAGATAATATAAAGTTTTCACTCCCCCACCTCTTGCAAATCTTGTAAGTTATGATTGAGACACTTAAGGCTCCTACTGATCTTTAATATCTCTAGAAAAAATACAAGAGAAGTTTCAATGTTGTACGTGACATGGGAATCTGTTATATATATGTTAGACTTAATTTAATTTCAATTACGTCCAGATGTCATAGTAAACTTAGGGACATATTTAGAAGAAATCGTATTAAGTATATATATGAATGGATTTCTTGACCGTGGACCATGAATGATAGAAGATAGATTAGATACAAGTAAATAATCTTTTAAATAATAAAATAATTATGTCTGAATATTCCGTATGAATAAGTTCCACTAATGTAAGTGAAATATAACTTCTGGTGGACTCATACTTATTTCTTAAGTCACACAATATTTAGGGCATCTAACACATGATTTAAAATACTGAGAATGAGATTATATGAAAAATCACCCTCATTAACCACGTCATGATTTCTCATGAACTTTGGTTTTAATGGATGAATTTTATATGTCTCATTTGTCTTTGGTTACATATTTATTTGCATGATAACAAAAGTTGTGAAAATATATAGTTTCATCTAATTGTATTTTATAAATGTTTAAATCCAAATATTGATAACAAATCATATGAGAGTTTAAGGTAATAGTAACTTTATGTTGGCTATGCAAACCTTATAACTGTCATAATGTAGCTTAAGTATTGATACTAAATTCTGATTAATCTCCAGAATATTTAAGGTATCATAAAGCGTAATTTGAAGACAATTTATCATGGTTCTAATAACCTTAACATTTAAATTTGTCACTAACCCTCATGTTAGTTATTTGTTGGTTTTGGGGTAAACATATAGAACTAGACTCAACCAATCATGTGTTAATGAGAATATTAGGTTAACAGACTTAAATATCATTAATATATAACTATTAATTTTAGCCAGTTGTTCTTTTGAATTATGGATAATCTTGTAATGCCTATGCCTAATCTAATGGCATATTTTTGTAATGAGACTTCTTCTTAGAGAACATAAAGCTGGAAGTAATACTTGTATTTTGTCTATGAACCTTAGAATGATCCTCTTTTAGGTTTTAGTGGTAGTGAATTGAATAACATCTTATTTTCTAGTACCAGATGCTTCTTTTCTTGTACATATGTTGCTGATCAACACACTCATTTTCCTTTGGAACTTCTGAGTGTTATAGTTGATTTTTAAGACATCAAATTGTACTATTGAAAATTTTAGTATGTAATGTACTAGGATATTGTACTTAATTTCACGTGTGAGCCCTTAATTTTATGGGTCATGATTGTACATTATGATGTATTCAGTAATACCATTTAACATTATAGTTAGAATTTTTAAGAAGTGCATGAATCTTAGGAGTTATTTTGATTAGTCTTAGGAAAAACTAAATCTAGAATAACTCTAGTGATAACATTTATTTATATAAGTTCTTGATTATCATTATCGTAAGAGACATTATGATTGACTCATTCCATTTGTTATTCTCTAGTTTTCAATGGAATGATTGTTATTAGAAATAGCAGTAGGATAGTCATATCATGTCATAATGGATAATTAAAATTGAGAAGAGCTAAATGTTATTAAAACTCTTTATGAGACAAAATTCAATTGTGTTTTGAGATTAGAGTGGATGATTTGGATAAGATAGCTATTTATAGAAAAAATTATAGTGAGTAATGTTATGGGATCTTAAGATAATACAAATTAAAATTTATGATCATTAGATTAATGAAGGATCATTAATGTGAGGATCATTATATTTTATTGAAGATGTGATATGTCTATTATTAACATCAAACTAATAGACTATAATTAAAAGTTCTACTTAAACAAAAAATAAATCACCTTTGGGCAGAATTAAATTTTATTTAAGTATGTGTGCAAAATAATTGTAGCACATCACCTTTGGGCAGAAGTGAGACAATTATTTTAATTATGCACATGCTAATTTTGTTGAATAAAAATTTAACACATCACCTTTGGGCAGAAGTGAGACATTTATATTATGTTAGGCAAAAACTAACAAAAGCTTTCAGTTAGACTTGAATGATATGGTAAATGTAACTCATCACCTTTTGGCAGAAGTGATACATCAAAAGTTCATTCAAGTTAAGCCTTTATGTTTTGTAAAATTTTTTAATATTTATGTATCTACAAAACATTTTAATGAGTTAATAGTAAAAACTTTCTGGGTAAAATTAAGGATTTCGAGAAATAACGTTTTCGGGTAAATTATAGTTTTCGGATGAAATGGGTTCTTGGTTAATATGTTTTCGAGTATTATGGGTTTTTGGGTAAAGTAATGAGTTTTCGGAAAATTAGCGTGTTTGCGGGAAGAAGATTGGAAAACCATTCCAAAAAAAAACCCGTACAAGGCGATATAATTTAAAATCCGAGAACTCTAAAATCCAAAAAAATAATATTATCCTAATTAAACTGAAAACACAAAAAATAATAAAACCCATACAAATAATTCCGTAAACTAGTTGATCCCTAAACAGATTTCGAAAACTAAAAGGATAATAATAAGATTTGGTTCAAATCTTTAAAGGATTAACAATTATATCTATTTCCTATTTTAATGGGATTCAAATCTTTTAAGTAAATATCAAAACTTTTAATTAATTCAAGATTCGAAAAATTATATCCATAAATTAACTTTAACAGATTTTAATCCAGATTTGAACCAAAATATGTTATAATTTTCAAAAAATTATGATGAACACGAAGAACATCGTTGAAAATTTTAATTATTAAACATATACAAAAACTGGAATCGAAATCTTTAAACATGATTTTAACATATTTCAAAAATATTAGGGTTTATTAAATATGAATTTTAGCTATTTTAAACAGTTTCATATATTGTTTTCGTAATAAAACATGAAAAAGAATCCGAAAAAATTAGGGTTTATCGAGTTTTAGTCCATGTCTTCTGATTCAATTCCAGATTTAGGGAAACATGAAGAACTGATTAAACAACATCGCTCTGATACCACATGTTGATCAGTTCTTCATGTAAGCAATATAAAACATGATAAATATTAAACCTATGAACCTGTTACAGCAGTGAGAGTAGTAACCGCAACAGAAAATGATACAGACGACATGGTTGTCAGCTTGGTCGAGTTCCCCTTTAGGATGTATAGTTAAGGATGGTGTTAGGGTTATTGAGAGGAACCCGGTTATAGGAGAGAGGAGGCACACAAAATTGTTATGTGTGTGTGATTAGGTTATGATGTTAATATTAATCTCTCTTTATATACACCCAAGGGGAAACCCTTTATTAGTTAATTATAGGTAATATGGCCCATCAACAATTACCAAACTAATATATAATAAGGTATAGTTAATATTTTGATCTATTATAATATAAATGATTATATTGGCATATATAAATATATATAATTATATATTTAATCTTACACTTACTTCCAGTAAAATACAAATTACTATAATGTTGGCGTGAGTTATATATTCTAGTACAAGTAAACGGATTCTTTACGTGTGTCGAATTTAAATAAATAAATGCACATACAACTAGGGCTGTCACAACATGTTAGACATGACACGATAAGACATGATGACATAAGATACTGACACGAACACGACAAGATAACTTATTGTGTCTTTTTTTTTACAAACTCGAACATGAAGTTGCTTAATAACAAGTTAACATGTTAAGACTTGTTAAGAGACATGTTTAAAGGGACTGTGAGAAAGACTTAGGGTATGTCTGGTTGGATGTAATGGAATGAAGGGGGAATGGAATGGTAGAAGGAATGGAATAAATAAGGAAAAGAAATTGATCATTACCATTCCTTGTCTTGTTTGGTTAACCTAAGGGAATGAAATTAATGTTGTTTTGTGTCCAAAAATATTGTAGGAATTAAATAGTATTAATAAAACACTCTTATCTAAAAGTAAATTTTTTTACCAAAAAAAAAAGCTGCAATGGCGACGTTGGTGGTGGTATCCCGACGACGAAAATGGAGTTGGCTACGGTGGTGGTAGTGGCGGTCAGGAGGCAAGGGAGGTGGTTGTGATGGTGGTGGTGGGAGGGGTGGCGGCGGTCAAGCGATGGTAGCATTGGTAGTGATGGCGATGGTAGGGTGGCGGCGACGGTGGTGGAGGTCAGGTGGTGGTGGTCAGGCAATGACAATGGTACTGGCGGTGATGGCCAGGCGACGACGATGGAAATGGTTGCGGTGACAATGGTTGTGGTGGTTACGGTGACAATGGTGACGGCGACGGTGGCGGTGGTGGTAAGGTAGTGGTGGTGGCGGCGACGACGATAATGGTGGCGGTGGAGACGATGAAGGTGGTGGTGGTGGTTTATGTTATTAGGTGGTGGTGTTGAGAAAGTAAGATGAATAATGAATGGAATGAAAATGAATGGAATGAATAAAAAAGGGAGGTTGGAATGAATGATTTTGATGGAATGAGATTCCTTCTGTAATGGATGATTCAATTCCATTGAGCAACTAAACACCACTTTTTTCATTCCCAAGCAATGAATCATTTCATTGTCTCTTAAACTACTGCATAACAAGCGCTACCTTAGATACATGTGTAAGGTTATACAAAAATATTTAAACAATTTTAATATATCCTCACTTTCCTTCCTTTGGAGTTACCATTTATCATTCAAAAACATACATCTCATCATCTAAAAATAAATTCTATCTTTGAAATGTGAATTATATATTTGTATATACATATTTAATCAGCTTCATGTCTCAAATACAAATATACACTGATGGAATGTGCAATCAACTATGAAAAAGGTAAAATAGTTTAAGTTTACGCATATACAAATATAAAAGGTGAGGTTAATGCACAATAATTGTTTAACATACAATAGGTACGTGACTCACGCTCAAAGAAAAATACAAAACACTCAAAGGCAAAAAAAAAAACTAAAACGCTCAGCCAAAAACTTAAAACGCCCAACAAAAAAGCTAAAACGCTCAGCCAAAAATACTAAAAACCTCAAAATGGTTTTCGTGAAGAAAAGTAAAAAATGATCGATTAACGATTCAAAACTGTTTATTTCGGTGAACCAATGATTAATTGGATATGTATTGACGATTTCGAGATCTTGTGATGTGATTTCATGGATCAATTTCATGAATATAAGTATTATTGTACCTAACGTACGTTAAGCAATTATTGTATTCTATCTTTAATAATACTTGGGTGAGGTTAATGTACAATAATTGTTTAACGTACAATAGGTACGCGACTCACGCTCAAAGGGAAAAACAAAATGCTCAAAGGCAAAAAAACTAAAACGCTCAGCCAAAAACCTAAAACGCCCAGCCAAAAAATACTAAAACGCTCAGCCAAAAATACTAAAACGCTCAAAATGGTTTTCGTGAAGAAAAGTATAAAAATGATCGATTAACGATTCAAAACTGTTTATTTCAGTGAACCAGTTATTAATTGGATATGCATTGACGATTTCGAGATCTTGTGATGTGATTTCATGGATAAATTTCATGAATATAAGTATTATTGTACATAATGTACGTTAAGCAATTATTGTATTCTATCTTTAATAATACTAAGTATTATAAGTTTGAGGGAAGTAGGCAACTAATTAACCATCCATGTTTAAATTATGCAGAGGTATTTTTAAATTTTGATTAAGGCTGAGGGGTGTGGGGCTTCAACGGGGGCGCTAGAGCCCCTCCGCTCGCGCCCCCAGGCGCCAACACCACACCACCGGGGCGCTAACCGGGGCGCTAACGGGGCGCTAGCGCGAAAAAACATGCAGGCGTGAGCCTGTTAGTGGGAGAAGAGAGAGAGGAGCTTGTTGAATTTTAGAAAAAGAGCCGTTGGGCTCTTATTAAATTAAAAAAAAAAAAAATTTCCTATATAATACCCCATTTAATCCCATTTTTATACAACAACTTCAAACCTTCACCCAAAATCAATTCATCTTCTCAATTTTTTTTAAAAAAAATGGCTGTAAATTGGTACCCAAACCTTGATTCAGATTATATTGACGACGATTTATGGTCGTCACCGCACCAACCGATGTTTTATTCGGAGCCGCAAGAATCATCCGGCTTTCAACCATCCAACACACAACCGTCTTCTAACTTTGTTGTTCAGGAGACACAAGAATCACACGGTGAAGCTACGGGACCAAAAAGACGAGTCCACCGGAAAAAACAACTTGCAACGGACGGGTCGGGACCGGCTTCGACTCCGAGGACGAAACGGAAAGCCACTCCGTGGTCATCGGATGAGAATGAAGCCTTGTGTCGGGCTTGGATAGTAATTTCTGAGGATCGGCGTTGCGGTAATTGTTTTAACGTTTTTAAAAATGATTTTTAATAAAAAAGTTAAATAAAAAAGTTAAATGGAAATCTAATTTATTTATTCATTTTGCAGCCAAAATTTTCCTATATAATACCCCATTTAATCCCAATTTTATACAACAACTTCAAACCTTCACCCAAAATCAATTCATCTTCTCAATTTTTTTAAAAAAAAATGGCTGTAAATTGGTACCCAAACCTTGATTCAGATTATATTGACGACGATTTATGGTCGTCACCGCACCAACCGATGTTTTATTCGGAGCCGCAAGAATCATCCGGCTTTCAACCATCCAACACACAACCGTCTTCTAACTTTGTTGTTCAGGAGACACAAGAATCACACGGTGAAGCTACGGGACCAAAAAGACGAGTCCACCGGAAAAAACAACTTGCAACGGACGGGTCGGGACCGGCTTCGACTCCGAGGACGAAACGGAAAGCCACTCCGTGGTCATCGGATGAGAATGAAGCCTTGTGTCGGGCTTGGATAGTAATTTCTGAGGATCGGCGTTGCGGTAATTGTTTTAACGTTTTTAAAAATGATTTTTAATAAAAAAGTTAAATAAAAAAGTTAAATGGAAATCTAATTTATTTATTCATTTTGCAGCCGACTACCAAAAGAGCAAGATTTTTTGGACAAAGGTTAGGGAGACGTTCTACATGCTCGTTGGGAGTACAGAGCGGAACGCCGATATGATTTCGGGTCGGTGGTCCGAAATCAGAAAATTTGTCGGCTTGTTTACTAATCTTTTCAACAGAAACAGCGGTCGTATGAGACCAAGTGGCAGTGATGATTTGGCGGTTTACAATTTCACGGTCGAAGAGTGGAAGCAGGAGTGTTTGCGGAGGTATGGGATGGTGAAGACGTGGGACAATTTAAAGTTGTGGGAGAGGTTGAAAAGGTGTTCCAAGTGGGTTGAGCTGGTGGCGCCGGACGTTGATGCGGAAGTTGGGCCGAAACGGACTAAAACTAGTTCGTCTGGAGCGTATAGCACTTCAACCGGGTCGGATTGCCTCGTTGGATTCGACCTAAACATTGCGGAGGAGGAAACGTCTTCACCGCCGAGGAGGCGGCCATTGGGAAGGGACGCCAAGGGGAAAAAACCGGCTGAGGGGGAAGCCGTAAACATCGCCAATCTTGTTGAATCCCTCAATAAATTCAACAAAACCATAGAGGTGGTCTCTAATGACAAAAAGGAAAAAAGTCGAATGAGAGATTTGGACTTTCTTACTAGAGACTTCAGTAACCTAAATCCGGTCGATCAAATGCTAATGGAAAAGCAAAAGGAACGTATCCGAAAGAGGTTGATCGAAGAAGACCAAGCCGAAGAATAAGAAGAATGTTTTTTTTAGTACTTTAATTTTTATTTTATTTTTAGATATTAATGTGTTTTTTTATTAATGTGTGTTTTTTTAATAATTTATGAGTTTTTTTAATAATACGTTGTTTGAATATATTTAAAAAAAATTAAAAAAAATTCGCTGGAGCCCCTGCTGGAGCCCCTCCACACCAGGGCCAGGGGCTCTAACGGGGGCTCCAACACCCCCCTTATCCAGTTTCTCTCTCTGCCACACGTCATAGTATTATTGGTTTGAGCCCCCATTAAAGCCCCCTACACCCCTCAGCCTAAGAAAACAACTTGCGTGGATGTTTTTTATTTACATTTGATTGGTTTCCATGTGAGATGATCATGATATCCACGTAAACATTCAATACTAAGCCGTCAAATCGCTGTGGATATTATATGATGAAGACTGAGAGTCAAATCCTTTTAAAAATTCTACATATTATTAGATTTGTAATTTTAAAGAGCAGGCATTGATTAATAATATTATAAAAAAGATTAATAGCAATTAATCTAAATTCTAATAATAAAAAGATTAATAATACTTACAAAATTTATAAAAAAAAATTTTATTCCATTTACATGTGCAGTTTAGAACAACTAAAAGAAGGCCGTTAATTTTAAAATCGATCTCAAGTTTTTTTTTTCAACAACAAACTCACAAAAAACTCTAAAATTGCTTTATGCTCTAAATTGTTCACTATTATAAAGAATAGTGTGAAATGCTGTTTTTTATGCTCCTATATTTTGAAGAGTCTATAAGAATAATGGTGAGCGTTAATAGTTTAATAGTTTTACTAATATATTCGAAATATTTGAGAGAAAAAAATTAATGGGGTGATTCAATATAATATCTTAAACTTGAAAATAACAAATAACTATAATTTATTTCAAAATAAATTATATTAGGGGTACAATGATGTGGCCGTATATGTGGTTGTCATCCCCAGCACTAAATGTTCATAAATGATTAATAGTATTAGTTATTTTTTTAAATAACTTTAATTTTTATTTGAACAATTAAATCAAATGTTATACTTACAGGAGCTTTTGGGGCCCTATTTTATATTCAAACTACCTTATTATCCCGTTAAAATGGGAATGAGATTTTCTTGCTTTTTTAATAGCCCTAAACTAAACTTGTTCAAACACTCAATTCTAAATCATATTATGTGGATCTAATCTTCATTGCTTAGAATAAATCAGATTGGTACTAGTCGAGTAGATTAGTTTTGCTTTAGCATAGTTGTAAAATGTTTTGTATAATAAGTTATGTGAAATTTATCATATTGTTAATGCACGTTTTTTAACTTGATAGATGATACTATTTTTAAAATACTTGATAATTATGTTACTCGAAAAGTTAATATAGCTATTTAAAAGAGTATAAATGACCAACCATTAATATATGTCATAAATTATCTAAGCTCTAGAATACATCACTACTTCACTATTGAAGTTTTTTAATAGTGACATTTAATAAGAAAAACATGAAAATCTCCCTAAGGAGTTAGAAAAAGGCAACAAGCCGATGATATCAAGTTATATACATATATTACCAAGATTGAGATTGAACCACAAATTTTCGGATATTCAACTTTAAAACACCTTTATAATAATCTCTCTAAAAGAGGGAACCCTGCATTTCTAGGTTGCCTCGCATTCTCTCTTTTTTTCTTTGCCATTGAAAGCCTTAAATCTCACTCATTAAGTCATTTAATCTCAATCTTCATTTATATGTCAGTTTCATCAGTTTAACTTCTCGCCGTGACAAGAAACAGACGCCTAGCCCCTTAGAATAATCGAAACGAGGGGGGGACACGAGCTCCATTTGTATAGGTTTCGCCTTAGGCAAGTAAAAGCGTTGATCCCTTCGCCTTAGACTGCCTCTCGCCTCAACACGCATTTTTAGTCCAGGATAATAATTTAACTATTTAGATACAGTTTCCTATATTTTATAAAATACATATTCCATTCTGTTTACGGTTGAGAAATATACATCTTACATCATTGCATTTGAGAAATATAAAAGCGCAGGATATTTTCAATTTTCTAAGTTCGTAACTTCCATTAAAAATATATATTAGCAAGAAACTTTTAGACTGATCATAGTCAACGCTAAGGACAAAGGCGCCAAAGCCAAATAGGGCACTAATGCTGGCCAAACAATTAGCCCCACAACCAAGGACATAAAAATGGAAAAAGCCCCCATGAGCGCTATTGCATTAACGAGCAGATGGGTTCAAGGGGCAAAACCACAACCAATTTCAACCGGTCAAAATACCATACTAATATTTTTATATAAAAAAAGGATTAAACAATATTTATGTTTTTAGTTAAGCCATTATATGTTTTTAAATGAAAAGTTAGTGAATGGACATAACAAGAAGTTGCTTATTTTTTAGTTAAACCACTATACATGATCTTATAAAGTTAGATGTTAGATTTAAATTTTGCGTATTATTAAAAGAAAATAAAAAATGTAATTTCATTTTGGAACGGGGAATCCGAATATGTGGTGTTGGTGTCATGCTTTATAGCATTTGGAGAATCTTACATGTGATTCCCAGCTTGGACCGCTCACTAATGTTTAGTTACTTTAGAGCACTTTTAGTTAAAATGTCTCGAAGCTTAACCTAAATTCCAAAATGACTCCTCAAGTTTTAGATTAGAATTTTAATTTTTTTTTTATTCTTCGAATCAAACATACCCTTATTAATACGGTTTAATATTATTTAAAACCAATGTTAATGGTTAATAGAAATACTGTTCGTATAATTAATTTAAAAACACTTTTACATTTAAATTACCAAAATGAAAAGAAAATTGTAATACGTATTCAATTTAAAACAAAACAGGATCAATGTCGCTTTAAAGAAGAACAAGGTGGTCGACTGTCACCAGCCCAATCACTCGGTAGATCAGATTTCTATTTGTTTTAAGAAATGTATACATTTATTGCGTAAAAAATTATGTATTTTTTAATGTTTAACCCCATTTACTCAACTCATTTAAGTATATTTTCATAAAAAAAATAAAAAATTGCTTAACCTAAATCATAACCAAGTAAGTCCATTTAAAAAATTAATTATTTAAGCTAGACATAAAATCCATTGACTTAAAAGCGCAAAGAGTTTTTCGACTTCGCCCCAAAATTTGTAAAAATTCTTGAAGACGACTATGAATAAGATATAGAAATAAGACGAATAACATGAAAACAGTGGCTACGGATTCATGTTCAACGGAGTTTTAAATAGATTGGGAGTCTCTAAAAAGACACGCCTATTTCACACATTATAATAACCGAATCACTATGTAGTGCGGGGAATAAATTGAGCACATAATTGTGTAGTAGAAGGATCAAGAACATAATTGTGTCATTGTGCTTTTAAAAGTTTCTAACTATATAATAAAACTAATCTATACTATATAATAAATAAAACTTTTTTATTGTCACATGTCATCATCATATTAATCCTTACAAAATTTTCCATACTCTCTCTCATATTAAATGCATTTATCTTTATTTTGTTAATAATTTTAAATTTTAAATTTTCCTTTCTCTCTCTCATATTAAATACATTTTTTTTTCTTTTTAATCATTCAAACTCTTAAAAGACAAATTAACTATTAAAGTATTCTCAGTGTTTATATTAATTTAAACGACGGGTTTTTTAACCGGTTAAAGTATCAAACATGGTTCAAGTCAAAACAATTTATTATTAGAATGGGTTTCGATCGACGGGTTGGTTTAAAAAAGTAGTCATTTACAACATTTTTTTAATTTGCTATTTAATCAACTCATTATTTATGTTAAGTTCATTATCTTAAAAATCCACAAAAATATTAACACTATACTACATGTTTTGGTTTTTCATGCGGAAAAGACAACTTCTTACATTTGGAATACAATTGTTAAACGTTAATACACTGTTAATTAGACGATAAATTGACTTTGTATATCCTTATATTCTTCATATGGTATCTATCAGACATAAAATGATACGTTATAAGAAAGTATTAATTTCTTGACTTTCTAAATGACCTCAAAATATAAGTTTGTTAAGTTATATGTTAGTTCTAAAAGCTAATGTACTGATGCTGATTAAAATATTAACTAGAAAATTGGTCTATGCAATGAAAGTAAGCTACATGTGAAAATACAATATGATAACCGTGCTATAGAAGCCGAAATTATATTCGAAAATAATATTGGAACTCACAATTTTATTTTATTTTTTAATCCTACACCTTTAGATAAAAGTACTAATTTTAAAGAATGAAATTTTCACTTAATTTTTGTTTGGAATAAAGATTAACAAAAGCGAAGGTCAATCATTGTAGATTGTTGGTTTTATTTTTTAGACAATTTGTTTTAACTCATGACCAGTTATTTGTTACATTATCTAGAGTTAAAATCAGAAACAATGTGAAACTACTAAATTTTGAAAAAAAACAAGTAAAGTTACAAATAAAACTACACGTATTGTGTATCAAGAAATATTTAAAAGATTTATAAATTTTCTATTTCCATATTGTATAGTGTGTAATTTATTATACCATATAATATATCTTTATATCTGTTGAACATATTTTTTTGTATGTCACATTATGTTATTGTTTAAATATATTTATTTATTCTAACCCATATGCTACACGGGTAGCTAACCTAGTTTAATATAACTAGTAAATTATCAAATTTACATGCTAAGATTATGAGTCTAAGACAATTAGTTTAGTTGACTACACATTGACCATGTAGTCTTCCTCACATGCATCTAACAATTCTCTCCTTTAAACGAGTATAGTGGGGCGTTTTGGCCATTCAAAAAGCCCTAAAGCGCCCAGAAACACCGCCCCCGGAACACTTTGGGTTGAAAGTTGGGGATGAGTGTTTTGTGGGAAACGTCGGATGAGGGTGTGTGGGTGGGGGGGGGGGGGGATTGGTGGGTAGTTTTTTTTTATGTTATTTTTAATATAAAAAAATAGTAAAATAATTATAATGATGTAATGATTGGAAGAATGAGCCTATTCACTACACCGTTTTTTGTCAAAAATAACATATATCATGACGTGACGCAACATAGCGTAAAATGTCCCCATAGAGCCTCCATCCGTTGCACACGATTTTACACTTACAAACGACATTACATATTAACATTCATAACATTAATTGCATTGACATTTAAATTAATCTAATTTCTCTATACACCCAGTTAAAGTAAAACCAGAAAATAAACACTTATCCAGAGAGTTACTTAAATAGCAATTAGCTTTTTAACTTATCAATTTAACTATTAAACATAAATTAATCACAAGAAAAACCAATTACACCGGGGGCACATCACAACATTTGCACTAGAAGGTGCAAAACTGATATGTACTAAACTACTAACGTACCTGCCTGATCGTGGGGACTGGGGTTGGCTTGCGGTCTAGAACGTGGGCTTATGCTTAATGTTTGTTGCTTTTCTCAATTCTGTTTGTGCTGGAATAAATGGGTAGGGGGATGCTGAAGAAACACTAAATGACCCCGGCAGATTAAGGATAATCTGGGGTTAAGTAGATGTTTGTAACATCCTAAAATTTATAATGTTGAATAAAGGAAGTTATGTTTAGTGATTTCGCGTAATTAATTAATATCGGGTAAGGAGCGGATCATGGACTTGGATTAATTGAGATGGGTTAAATGAGAATGGGCCTTAGGTCCATGGGATTTAAGGGATATAAATACCCCCTAAACCCAAAAATATCTTTCATTCTATCACTTTTCTATCACACTCCAAAACACACACACACCACACAACTTCGCCGCCGGCCGAGGGAAGGCAGATCCGAAAGAGAGAGAGAGCGATTAGCTGTGATAACAAGTAAACGAGATCCAAACAAGCTCAAAAAGGTATGATTCTTGATCTTTGAAGTTTAAAGATCCGAGCTTTATAGCGTATATACGACCGAAAATGGTTGGGAAACGTAGTGGGTGATGTCGAACCATAACAAGGGTGTTAAAATCGCCCAAAATGCTGGACAGAAATCAAAGCCGTGGCTGATCTGGGCAACTTCGCCTGCAACTGGGCAACTTCGCCTTCAAAGCGATAACTTCGCCTGAGGCCAAGTTTGCCTAATTGATAACTTCGCTTACGGCCAAGTTCGCCTAACTGGTAACTTCGCCTAAAGCCAAGTTCGCCTGATAAATTCGCCTAGAGCTAAGTTCGCCTGAGGTTTAACTTCGCCTAAAGCCAAGTTCGCCTAACTGGTAACTTCGCCTAAAGCCAAGTTCGCCTGATAACTTCGCCTAAAGCTAAGTTCGCCTAAGGTTTAACTTCGCTTAAAGTCAAGTTCGTTTAGAAAATAAATTAAAAATCTAATGAAAAATGTGTTAAGACAGTTAATGGAAATAAAATTTTTCCACCCCAGCCAGGGGCTCTGCCCCTTGGACCCTGCTAGGGGCTGCCGCCCCTAGACCCCGCTGCCAGGGGCGCTGCCCCCGGACCCCCGTTCGTTGTGGGTCATATAAAGATAGAAATACATTATGAGAAGTGATAGTTAATTGATACGTATACTTGTTATACAGTCAGCCGTGCACAACTGAAGAAAGGGATTACGATTAACGGTGAACGTAACCGTGTTCAGGTGAGTTTCTAGCCCCATTTATGTGTTATGTTTTCGGGGCTGTGTGCATACTCGATATGTTTGTTAATACGCTTATCCTAAGAGATAAGTGTATGCCTTATGTGAATGATGTGATATGTATGAATGATGGCTTGACGGTACGTGAACGATCTTCGGATATTGCACGTACTGTCAGGTTGTAACGCTAAGTATAAGGTAAGTATGATATGTAGGCTTATGTGTATGAATGTGATAAAGTTAATAAAAGAAGGAAAGGATGGTTGTATGGTTACGAAAAGGGTACCGAGCCCTAATAATACTCGAGGTATGATGTATGGTTGTATGGTAACGAAGAGGGAATCGAACCCTACTAATATTCGAGAACTAGGGAACCGAACCCTACTAATATTCGAGGAAAGAGGGAAAACGAGCCCTAATAATACTCGTGGAAAGAGGGAAACCGAGCCCTAATAATACTCGTGGAAAGAGGGTACCGAGCCCTAATAATACTCGAGGAAGGAGGGTACCGAGCCCTAATAATACTCGAGGAAGGAGGGTACCGAGCCCTAATAATACTCGAGGAATGTAGGGCGTAATGCTCTTTATAACGTAAGATATGAAGGTAAGTTAATACAAAAGAAAGAATGAAAGTATGAAAGTATGAATGAAAGAATATAAGTTTATGTGTATTGTATAGTGTACGATTAACTAGAACTCACTCAGCGTAGCTGACTTTTAGTATGTACGCAGGTGAGTAGGATGAGGCAGCTCGCTTGAGGAGACACGTGGCATTGAACAAGAGTCTGGCATCTGAAGACTTATGATGTTTTAATTTTAATGCTTTAATGTTGAAAGACAAAGGATGTTTTGAGACAAGTTATGAATTATGTAATGTTTTATGAAAGTTTTATATTCCGCGTAAATGTTTTAATTAACTCTGATATTTAGAACTGTGTTTATGAGTAAATCCAACACGAAAGTAGGGCTACCGGTAACGGGGCCTTACAAGTTGGTATCAGAGCAAAGTTCGAGAGACTTAAGCATCCTACATGCTTAGACTCGAACATAGTATGGGATATAAGTAAGAAATGAAAGAAGATGCCAGTTCAAGAATGCCATGTGTCGCTCAAGCAAAATCATTAAAGGTAAAGTGCATGATTAAATGATATATGTGAATGAGAAAGAAAAGATATGTGAACGACAGGGACAGGAATAATTGATTGTTTGATTTGACTAATTGCTTAAGTAGAACCAGCACAAATAGACTCATAAAGGGAAGTGTATAGGACACGGAAAGTAACGTGATCAGCTAATCACAACTGGCCACTGTTATTACCTGTTAGCTTTGCTATCCTTGTACTAAATAGTTCCTTGAGTGATGATGTTTGTGTTTTCCCTTAGAATACAATGGCTGGAGCTGGAGACATTGTTGGAGCTGGAGGTTGCACTGGACGACGCGGCAGGCCTCGTCGTGTCCAGCAACCTTCGGTTGAGACAGCTTCCAACACCGAAGCTGAAGGAAGCACAGCGGGAAGAAACCCGGAAAACAATGAAGGAGTTCCACTGGATCCCGCCATTCAAGCAGCTATTGTTCAAGCTGTGGCCACTGCTGTGAAGAATATTACCCCGGGAAGGTCTGCTGGAAGTCGTGAAAGAACTGTTGAAGGGGCAGGTGGTAATGATAGAAAGGATGACGAGAGGGAAAGGGGTGACTCAAGTGAGGTAAGGTCTGTGAAAGACGATGATAGGAAGAGGGGCCGAGGCGGTTGCAACTATAAGTCCTTCAAAGGTTGTGACCCGCCTAAGCTGACTGGTTTAGGAGACGCAATCGCTACTCTTCAGTGGATAACCGCCATGGATAAGGTTATCCGCATTAGCGAGTGCCGTCCCGATCAAACGGTAGGTTATGCTACTCAATCATTTGAAGATGAGGCTATGTATTGGTGGGAGAGTGTGGAGCAGAGGAAGACCCGTGAAGAGATCAAAGAGATGAAGTGGGACGATCTGAAGGAGTTAGTGATGATGAAGTTCTGCACTGACGCCGAGGTTGAAAGGGCGGAGATGAAGTTCCTAAACTTGAAAGCTGGGACAATGACATATCGTGAGTACACCACCGAGTTTAATCGAATGTCTAGGTTGGTGCCCGATATGGTCAACACTGAGGCTAAAAGGATCAAGTGTTACGTGAGGGGATTACCACAGAGAGTCCGCATGTTAGTCAGGACAAGTAAACCTGCTACTTTCGAATCTGCTGTCGAACTCGCAGAAATAGTCTATGCGGACTTGGCTGCGGATGATGTGGTGGTGGGAGACGAGAAGAAAGAAAAGAAATGGGTCGCTCCTGCTAAACGACCCGGTACCCAGATGTGGAACCCTAAGAACAAGCAGCCGAGAGTTTGGGAGAACAGGTCGTGATAGACCTGTGGCAAGGCACACAGTGGTGAGTGTATGTGGGGAAAGGGTTCGGATACATGTCATAAGTGTGGAAAGATTCATGCCGGAGAATGTAGATTTGGGTCGAATGTTTGCTACAAGTGTGGGAAGGCAGGTCATTATGCTCATGAGTGCAGTTCTAAGCCTGCATGTTACAAGTGTGGTAAGACAGGTCATTTTGCTAGGGAGTGTACCGAGAGTGAAGCTGGAGGTAGTAGAAGGAAGGATGCCGATCAAGCAAGGCCAAGAACTAGAGCCTACATGCTGACCCAAGAGCAAGCTAGACAGATTCCTGATGTTGTGACCGGTATGTTCTTAGTAAACGGCATTTCTGCTGCTGTATTATTTGATTCGGGCGCAAACAAAAGTTTCGTAGCCACACCATTTAGTAAACTAGCTAAAATGAAATGTTGCCGAGTGTCTGAGACTCTTATAGTAGAAACCGCTAGTGACACTTCGGTTAAAATAATGAAAATGGTTAACGACTGTAAGATAGAATTGGAAGGACATGAGTTCCCGGTTACCTTGTACGTTATGACCTTGGGAGGGTTCGATGTGGTTTTGGGTATGGATTGGTTGTCTGAGTTTGAGGCTCAGATAGTGTGTAAGAGTAGGATGATAAGGTTAAAGTCATTGGATGGTAGTGCGGTGACAGTTTATGGTGATAAGGAAAGTTCTGGGCTTAATGTCATTTCGATGATAAAAGCTGAGGGTTTGCTAAGGCGAGGGTGTGGTGCCTACCTGGCGTATGTTGTCAACGCTACGGCCGAGACGAAAGAAATGAAAGATGTTCCTATTGTGCGCGACTACCCAGAAGTATTTCCTGAGGATCTTCCAGGGTTGCCACCGGAGCGAGAGATAGAATTTCAGATAGATCTAATACTAGGAGTCCAACCTGTCGCGAAGGCGCCTTACCGTCTAGCACCTTCCGAGATGAAAGAATTGATGTCCCAACTGCAAGAACTCCTCGACAAAGGTTTCATAAGACCGAGTGTTTCCCCGTGGGGCGCACCAGTATTGTTCGTGAAAAAGAAGGATGGAAGTATGAGGATGTGCATAGACTATCGTGAGTTGAATAAGCTTACGGTAAAGAATAGATATCCGTTGCCAAGGATTGATGATCTGTTTGACTAACTGCAAGGTTCAAGTTGGTTCTCACGAATAGATCTCAGATCAGGCTACCATCAGCTGAAGGTGAAAGAGGCAGACATCCCTAAGACAGCGTTCCGAACGCGGTATGGACACTACGAGTTCCTCGTAATGTCATTCGGTCTAACCAATGCTCCTGCAGCATTTATGGACATGATGAATAGGGTGTGTCGACCGATGTTGGATAAGTCGGTTATCGTCTTCATCGATGATATATTGATTTATTCAAAGAGAGAGTCTGACCATGCCGAGCATCTGAGAGAGGTATTGGAAGTTCTGAAGAAAGAGAAGTTGTACGCCAAGTTTTCGAAGTGCGCGTTCTGGTTAAGAGAAGTGCAATTTTTAGGTCATGTGGTTAATCCGGAGGGGATTACCGTGGACCCAGCTAAGATTGAAGCGATAACGAATTGGAAGACTCTACAGAATCCGACTGATATACGAAGCTTCCTAGGGTTAGCTGGCTACTATAGAAGATTCATCGAAGGTTTCTCCAAGATAGCCGCACCGCTGACCGGTATGACCCGAAAGTCGATAGTATTCAGTTGGGGAAAGTTTCAAGAAGAAGCCTTTGAAGAATTAAAGAAGAGACTCACGCAAGCTCCAATCCTTGCTCTACCTGATGGTGACGAGGATTTCGTTGTTTGTGCTGATGCCTCGCATCAAGGGTTAGGTTGCGTGTTGATGCAACGAGGGAAGGTGATAGCTTACGCATCTAGACAGTTGAAGGTCCATGAGAGTACTTATCCGACGCATGATTTGGAGTTAGCAGCTGTAGTACATGCTCTTAAGATATGGAGGCATTATCTGTACGGTACTAAGTGTATTATCTATACAGATCATAAGAGTTTAAAGTACTTCTTCGAGCAGAAAGAATTGAACATGAGGCAGAGAAGATGGTTAGAATTGATAAAGGATTACGACTGTGAGATTAAGTATTACCCCGGTAAAGCTAACGTGGTCGCTGATGCGCTAAGTCGTAAGAATGAGGAAGTCCTTGCAACAGTGAAGTCCTACAAGTTGATCATGAACCCAAGTCTATTTGAAGAAATCATCAAGGTACAGTCAGAGGTGTTAGTAGATGAAGGGTTAGTAAAGAAAGAAAGGATTTATGGCCAGCAAGACGAGTTGATGGAAAACACTCATGGAGTTAAAACTAGGTTCGACCGTATGTGGATTCCACGCCATGGTGATCTTAGAAGTCGAATCTTAGATGAAGCTCATAAGTCAAGGTACTCAATCCATCCTGGAGCTACAAAGATGTACCAAGACTTTAAGAGAGATTACTGGTGGCCAGGAATGAAGAATGATGTAGTGGATTATGTTAGTAAGTGCTTAACTTGCTTACAAGTCAAAGTCGAACACCAAAAGCCTTATGGGAAGATGCAACCGCTATAGATACCTGAGTGGAAATGGGAACACATCACCATGGATTTCATAACTAAGCTACCTCGTACAGCTAAGCAACATGATACCATCTGGGTGATTGTGGACCGTTTGACCAAGAGTGCTCACTTTCTGCCCATACGAGAGGCTATCTCGTCAGAAACATTAGCAAACTTGTTCATTAAAGAGGTTGTGGCTAAGCATGGAGTACCGTTATCAATCGTGTCTGATAGAGATACACGGTTTACTTCTAGGTTCTGGAAGAAATTCCATGAAGCTATGGGGACGAGGTTGAACATCGGTACGGCGTATCATCCTCAAACCGATGGACAGTCTGAAAGGACGATCCAAACCCTTGAGGATATGCTACGTGCTTGTGTTTTAGATTTGGTGGAAGTTGGGATGATCATCTGCATCTGGCAGAGTTCTCCTATAACAACAGTTACCATTCAAGTATTGGTATGCCACCGTTTGAGATGCTTTACGGTAGACGATGTAGAACCCCGGTGTGTTGGGGTGAGATTGGTCAGAAAGAAATGGGAAGCCTAGAAGTGGTTCAAGAAACGTCTTCAAAGTTCGATCAGATCAAAGCAAGAATGAAAGCCGCTCAAGACAGACAAAAGTCTTATGCAGATAAGCGGCGACGACCAATTGAGTTTAATGTTGGTGACTATGTGATGCTCAAGGTCTCGCCTTGGAAGGGGATTATCCGTTTTAGGAAAAGAGGAAAGTTGAGTCCGAGGTACATTGGACCGTTCAAGATTGTAGATCGTGTGGGTGAAGTAGCTTATAAACTGGATTTACCCGATGAGTTAGAAGGAATTCATTCAACCTTCCATGTTTCTCATCTGAGGAAGTGTCTAGCTGATGACACGTCTCACGTGCCATTGATGGACATTGAGGTTGATGAACAATTGAACTACATCGAGCAACCGATAGAGATCGTTGACCGCAAGGAGAAGCAGCTTCGTCACAAGATTATACCTTTGGTAAAAGTGATATGGAAACACCGCAAGGGATCAGATGCTACTTGGGAGGCCGAGGATGAGATGCGCAAGTTTTACCCTAGTCTGTTTATGTAATAGTTAGGTTTCGGGGACGAAACCTCTTTAAGGAGGGAAGACTTGTAACATCCTAAAATTTATAATGTTGAATAAAGGAAGTTATGTTTAGTGATTTCGCGTAATTAATTAATATCGGGTAAGGAGCGGATCATGGACTTGGATTAATTGAGATGGGTTAAATGAGAATGGGCCTTAGGTCCATGGGTTTAAGGGATATAAATACCCCCTAAACCCAAAAATATCTTTCATTCTATCACTTTTCTATCACACTCCAAAACACACACACACCACACAACTTCGCCGCCGGCCGAGGGAAGAACCGGGCAGATCCGAAAGAGAGAGAGAGCGATTAGTTGTGATAACAAGTAAACGAGATCCAAACAAGCTCAAAAAGGTATGATTCTTGATCTTTGAATTTTAAAGATCCGAGCTTTATAGCGTATATACGACCGAAAATGGTTGGGAAACGTAGTGGGTGATGTCGAACCATAACAAGGGTGTTAAAATCGCCCAAAATGCTGGACAAAAATCAAAGCCGTGGCTGATCTGGGCAACTTCGCCTGCAACTGGGCAACTTCGCCTTCAAAGCGATAACTTCGCCTTCAAAGCGATAACTTCGCCTGAGGCCAAGTTCGCCTAATTGATAACTTCGCTTACGGCCAAGTTCGCCTAACTGGTAACTTCGCCTAAAGCCAAGTTCGCCTGATAAATTCGCCTAGAGCTAAGTTCGCCTGAGGTTTAACTTCGCCTAAAGCCAAGTTCGCCTAACTGGTAACTTCGCCTAAAGCCAAGTTCGCCTGATAACTTCTCCTAAAGCTAAGTTCGCCTAAGGTTTAACTTCGCTTAAAGTCAAGTTCGTTTAGAAAATAAATTAAAAATCTAATGAAAAATGTGTTAAGACAGTTAATGGAAATAAAATTTTTCCACCCCAGCCAGGGGCTCTGCCCCTTGGACCCTGCTAGGGGCTGCCGCCCCTAGACCCCGCTGCCAGGGGCGCTGCCCCCGGACCCCCGTTCGTTGTGGGTCTGTTGGTGCATTTTGTGACCGTCGCTATGCAATTCTGACCAGCGGAACAATACAGGCGAAGTTAGCACAACTTCGCCTTAGGCGAAGTTAGAACAACTTCGCCATAGGCGAAGTTGTAACAACTTCTGCCTTAGGCGAAGTTATCACAACTTCGCCATAGGCGAAGTTATGAACAACTTCGCCTACTGGCCCAAGCCCAAGCCCGAGAAGATGTTTTGTCTATATATATGTGTGTCTTGTTTAGGTTTTGTATCAAGAAATCAGTGTGTGTTTGAGCAGCTTGTTTATTCAGAGAGAGTAAGAGACTAGGAGAGTCGTGTGAGACGACCCGAGGTAGAGCTCACCTCGGGTCAGTCGTGTTTCTGTTTTGTTACGGTTTGTAACGTGATTATTTTATATATGAATCTGCAGATTTGTTTATTCTGTTCTTGTATTTGTTTGTGTATTTGATCGTGTACGTGTTTGTGTTATTCGTCTGTACACCATAAACGAGTCTAGGAGGATTCCGCACTCATAGACCTCGTGCGGATCTCGTATCGATCGGCGACGCCCCGGGGGGACCTACAAGGTAACAGTATATAGAAACACCAAAACGCAGATCTCGAACCATAGCGTAAGAGCCTAAGGCTCTGATACCAATTGTAGGTTCCTGGACGGATCGTACACGGGATGTCGCTATCTGCGCAGGTGCGGAATCCCTGCGTAGGTAGATACGAGCGTAGAATACGTATAAAACAAACACACGAGCAATAACCGAAACACGTTATATTGAAAACCCGAACACGTGACACGAGGTCACTATTACAGACTCTGACTTGTAAACACGTAACTCTCGAACTAATCAACTGAAACGAACCCTAACCAACCTCACGAACTCTCCTCAACTGTTACGGTGAACAGTATATATAAACATAACAACTTCGCCTCAGGCGAAGTTGTCCATAACTTCGCTTGTTCAACAAGTTCGCCTGAGCGAACTTGTTAACAACTTCGCTTGTTCAACAAGTTCGCCTAAGCGAACTTGTTGACAACTTCGCTCGTTACATAAACATAAACATAATCAAAAACATAATTACATTACAGACTCGATTACAAACGTTAGACTATGAACTACTGACATACATGTACCAACAGACTCCCCCTTGGCAGTAGCTTCATATCTTGATCTTCAAAGCTTGAGTCTTGTAATCTTGTATCTTTACGCGTGCGCTCCTTCTCTAACACATACCGACACCACCCTTTGATATTTCCTTGCTTGATCCTTCCAAGCAGGAATGTAGAAGATCTTCTTTTCGTTGAGCATCTTCAGATCAGCTTGCGATAGATTAACAAGATGCATCGGGTCGTAAACCCTAAGCACTTCTTGTTCATCCTCATCTTCCATTACCGCCTCCGCTGTTTCACAATCCACGAACCACCATTTTAGGTCTTTGAGCACGTCCTTGGGCATAAGCTTCATCGGTACTTCTTTAAGGCACCGGATCGGTTTATACTTCATAACCATCCAAGGCTTTCCATCGGCTCTCAAACCTCTATCCTTGTCTTCGACAAGTTTCCTCTTTTGTGGTTTCAGCAGCTCAAACTTCTTCTCCTTAATGCTCTCTTTCCATACGATCTTTCAGATGACTCTAGCCATGTTATTGTCACTTCGATTTATCAACCCCAATCTGGCTAAGTCTTTAACCTCACATTCAGGCAGTGTGTTTAATGATCTCAAAGTTCTCCTGAAGTACTGAATCCCGTCATATCTTTTGATCACGAAGAGCCGCAGCTGCTCATCATATATCCAGCAGATAATACCTTTCTTTGCTTCAGCGTATCCCTTAATATTGTAACTCTTTTTGAACATTTTAGGGACCGCCGGTTTCTTCGTCTTTACGAACCATTGAGCACAACCTTCCTTCCAATTCGGCTGCTCTTCCCATTCAGTATCTTCCACAACTGCCTCATCACCCATATCGGGCATCTCAACCTCTGGAATCTCGTGTTTAATATCTTCATCTACTATCTCCCCTTCTTCTATCACATTTTCAACAATAATTTGCTCACCGATCTTCTCAATCTCATCACTCGGCAGCACATCTTCTTCAAGCATAAAATCATCATCATCATCTAGCTCTTTCAACGCGTCGATTACATCATCAACATCATCATCATCATCAATATCTACCATATCATCACCAGCTGCGCTTGTAGACTCCCCCTCAGCTGTGGAAGTACCAAGAGCTATAGAAGTTCTTGGCAGCTCACCACCTGCACCTTCCGGTGCATTGGGATCATCGTCATGATCTTCTCTCCGTTTTGTCCTCAACTCATCTCCCCTACAGCTCATCTCCCCCTGAGATGCCAAGAACGCTTTCATAGCATCTATGATCTTCCCATGCTCGACCAGGAGGGAGGCCTGTAGTTGGTTTGCTTCCACTAGGCTTTGAATAGTCTTGGACTGCTCAGCTACGATCCGCTCTAGTGAAGCTATCCTTTCGGAGTCTGAAGTAGGCATTGGAGTTGGCGGGACATCAGCAGCAGAAGTGACCGCAGGTGGTACACTTGGTAACCCTGCAGTAGTAGTGACTGTAGACTCAACAAATCGTGCTACTACCACCGATGGAGTAAGCGATTGAGGTGGTAGAGACACAATTGTTGGAGTCGACGTCTGGACGGCAGTAACCTGTGCTGTAGAAGGAATAAGAGACGTACCAGACAAGGCAGGTGGAGCAAAACGTACCAGCCTTGAAGTTTCTCCAGCTCCCGAACCCATACCTGTCCGTTCTCTTCTTGAACGTCTGAGCACTAGCTGAACTGCTTCTTCTTCATCATCTTCCTCGTCATCGTCGTCAACCGTTCTCATCCTCTTCCCAATCGTTCTCTCCCTAGACACCATCAATCGTCTAGCTTCAGCAAATGTCTCATCAAGATCGGAGTCAGCTACCGAAGTAACTGCTCTAGTAACATCCATGGCCTGAGAACCCGAGACATCCATATCAAACAATCCTTGGCCGCTAAAAGCAGCATCAAGGTCGACGTCTTCAGCAGTAGGCACAGCAGGCGCAGTTGATACAGCATGAGGTGCTGCCGCCTGTTGTGGTCTTGGGTCTCTGAACTCGTCCCCACCAGCAGGAACATACTCCGGGTTGACAAGATACCCGAACAGTGGAGTATGCCTGGGACGCAGCTCAGGCTTGCTTCGTGCGCTAGAAGTGCGACACTGAGCAAAGATACGCTTCGTCACACATTCAACGTATCTAATAGGGCGTCTCTGAGGTAGCAACGGAGCCACATGATTGAGAATCATTTGTAAGAATCGAGGATACATAATAAATCGCTCACGCGCCACAGCCCTCCTCTGACGATCAATCTCGTAAAATATCAGCTGACTAAATGAATATCTTCTGTTGTAAGTCAGGGCAGTCATGGCAGACTGCATCGTCGCGCCCATTCCATCAGTTCCTGCCTTCCTCCCAGACATGCACACGATCAAGACGTGCATTAGGAAGCGCCACTGATCTAACAAAAATCCTTTTCTCCTCTGCGTGTCCCCCAACGGACCTGAATAACCCATCCTGAGATATGCCCCATCACGAAAAGGAGCGACGAACTCCGTTGGGTCATCTCTCGTTTCTTCTCCAAACTGCAAAGCCAACCGTATATCTTCTGAAGAGAACTGCACAACATGACCATTTACGGTTGCTCGCATCACCGGGGGCTCAACCCGGCAATCATACTCTACCGACTGCCAAATGTCTTCAATGTTAGGTAGTGAAATAGGCAGGGTATTCGTGATCGCATGGAAGATCCTTGAGCGCAGGAGAAATGTGATTATTTCCCTGTAGTCCTCCACGCCACTTGTGTCTGGGTCTAACATGATGTACTGGTTATGCGCTGGAAAGAACTGTCTTTGATCATTACCGTCATCACCACCAGCACCGCCAACAGCAGCCATATCT
Organism: Bidens hawaiensis; assembly: GCF_021521415.1. Lineage (NCBI taxonomy): Eukaryota > Viridiplantae > Streptophyta > Magnoliopsida > Asterales > Asteraceae > Bidens > Bidens hawaiensis. The sequence goes on along the minus strand of NW_027495048.1, from coordinate 91,133 downwards.
GCACTAAACGAACCAAGTTAGATAAATGTTAAGCAACTCACAAGTTCGCGTTATACCATGAGCGAAGTTGTGATTAAAACTGTATAGGCGAACTTAAAGGTGAGGCGAAGTTGGGAACAACTTCGCTTCATCTGTAAGTTCGTCTAAATAACTGTTAAACAAATTGGTTTAGGCGAAGTTGAAGATAACTTCGCCTTATCACAACATCGCCTCAGGCGAAGATAAGTGTTAGGCGAAATTAAGCTTCAGGCGAAGTTGTGGATAACTTCGCCTTAGGCGAAATTAAGCCCCAGGCAAAGTTGTGGATAACTTCGCCTTAGGCGAAATTAAGCCCCAGGCGAAGTTGTGGATAACTTCGCCTAAACCCTAACTTCGCCTGAACTTAATCGGCGACTGTTAGGATTCCAACACCGGAAATCCGGTGTTTTCGGATAAGTTCGACGATCAAGGACATCAATACACATGATATTAAGGATGTGAAGTTGAAAAGGATGTCCATGCACACGTTAACACAAGTTTTTAAGATTTCGGTTTTGAAGGTCCGACGACCCGAGGTCTCGAACCGGGTAAAAACGATCAAGAAAGAACAAGTTTGTGAGAGATATCGACAACACATACCCTCAATGATAATAGAAACTAGAAGCAAAGATCGAAAACGGAGATAAACACAAGTTCGCCGGAAATCTCTTAAGTTCGCCGGAAAATCAAGTTCGCTGATATTATAATGAAGTTTACTGTTAAAAAATCACCTTATATAGGGTCAGAGTTGGTCAGGCGAAGTTAAGGATAACTTCGCCTAGGCGAAGTTAAGCACAAGTTCGCCTGATTCAACAACTTCGCCTATATTTTCAGAATCAACCCTTTAAGTTTGAACATTTTGCAATTAACATTTGAAAGTTTCATAAAGAGTTAAACAAAAATGATCAAGTCTAAGTAACCAGATATAAAATAATACAACTACAAAAATAGAAAAACTTATAAAAATTTAACGAAATAAGGGATCAAATTTCAGTCTAGTCAGGGACCACTATGTTTTTAGAAAAGATCTTAACAGGAATCACACTCACTACATGACTGTTATATAGATCCGTGTTTAGCCGTATTATGACATAGAGAAACAGGTTGTAAGCATGTAAATAACTTAAATGGTTTTCATCGTTTCTGTGATACGGATTAAGGTTCAATTTAGCTCAAAATTTAAGTGGGCAACAACTCAGAGATAATGAAGCCTTCTATCTATTCTCAAAGCGTATTTGGCTATACCCAAGTCACCCCGAATTGACTTCATAGTGTCTGATTAACTTGTAGATACTCGTTGTCTGCTTCCCGTTCTCTTCTTACTCCAGAATTGAGAAGTCTTGATTGTTACAATAACTCATAAGTACTTAAAATTTTTTTTTTTTTTTTATCCACACATACTTATAGACTTCGGAGTACTAAACCACTGCAAGTCCCGAATCTGGATCACTGCAGTGTCTTGAAATGCTTTCTTCACGGAAATCAGAACACTTACGGGCTCGTGTATGACTGGGTAGTCGCTTTTCTGCCTATCATTCGGAAAGAAATGCATGAAGACATTCAAAACTCTTAAGGAGTTTCCACGTAAAATCGAGTAATTTAAGTTAATATCACATACACTTTTACGCACCATAAAAAATTACCATGACATACAATGACTGTCCTAAAGTCTTTTAAGCCTAATAACTTCACTAGTTAAGCACACACAATCAGTATATATATCATTTTCCAAGGTTGGATCAACTTTCTGTTAAACATAGCACATTTACTTCATACGAAGTAATAGACTTGAAAAGTAATTTCATTTCCCAAAAAAAATTTTAACTTCAATCGCCCCGTTCACGTCAAAGTTTTCAGGTAAACGGCAATCCTGAAGATCCAATGGATCAACTGGACCGACCACATACAGGTATGTGTTCTTCTAACTAAGTATGAACGACTAATTTTCAGCGATAGAAAGAAAACATATCATAAATCGCCCCGGTCACTTTCAGTCATCTGGTTAATGGCTATCCTCAAAATCTACAAGTAGAAGATGAGGACCAAAACATATCCTAAGACATGTCCTTCCAACTGAGATAACCGACATAATTTTAAGCGATTAGTGACGTTTTTTTTTTTTTTTTTTTTAAGACACAAATGAAAAGCATGGTTACTCGGGATTGATCATCCAGTTTAGCTCAATTAGGTTTTGAAATCTGGATTTATCAAACGCTTTTGTAAATAAATCAGTGAAATTCTCGAGCGTATCGACTTTTTCGATCTTAATCAGTTTCTTCTCAGCACAATCCCGTATGAAATGATGACGAATGTCAATATGTTTGGTTTTACTATGTTTCACGGGATTGTTAATTACTGAGATGGCTGCAGTGTTATCAATTAAAATAGGAGTGAGTAAGAAATTCAGACCATAGTCGCGCAATTGTTGCTGAATCCACAAAACCTGTGAACAGCAGTTGGATGCTGCCATATATTCAGCTTCACATGTTGAGATTGCAACTGACGTCTGTTTCTTGCACTGCCAGGAAACTAATCTTCCACCGAGAAACTGACATCCTCCTGTTGTCGACTTCCGACTCTGATTGCACCCTCCATAATCAGAATCAGTATAAGCAACCAGTTCCACGTCTCCTCCCTTCGGGTACCACAACCCTAGCTTCGGCTTGCCCTTGAGATACCGTAGTATCCTCTTTGCACCTTTCAAATGAGATTCTTTCGGATTTGCCTGAAAACGTGCACAAAGACAAACAGCAAACATTATATCAGGCCTAGAAGCAGTTAAATACATTAATGAACCTATTATCGCCCGATACAGAGTTGGGTCCACATCTGCGTCACCATCTGATTCAGCGCCCAATTTGTGATTGACGCAGATTGGAGTGTCATATGGAGAACTGTCCTCCATCTTGAATCGCTTGAGCACATCATGAACGTACTTCGTCTGATGAATGAACATCCCGTCCTTCTTCTGATCAACCTGCAATCCTAGAAAGAAAGTTAGTTCACCCATAGCACTCATTTCGAACCTTTTCTTCATGACATCCTCAAAATCTTGACACATGGAGACTCTTGATGCAGCAAATATGATGTCATCCACGTAGACTTGAACTAGTAGGAAGTCGCTTCCTTCTCTCTTCACGAACAGTGTGCTGTCAATTAAACCCCTTTCAAAACCATTCTCGAGCAAGTAGTGCGATAACGTTGAATACCAGGCACGAGGTGCCTGATGTAATCCATACAGCGCCTTGCTTAACTTGTATACGTGATCTGGGAAGTCTGGGTCAGGAAAACCCGGAGGTTGCTCAACATACACAACCTCATCAACTTTCCCATTTAAAAATGCACTCTTCACATCTAGCTGAAACACCTTCATTCTCTTACATGCAGCAAACGCCAAAAACAATCTTATCGCTTCCAACCGGGCGACAGGAGCGAACACCTCATTGTAATCAATACCCTCTTGCTGATTAAAACCTTTAACAACCAGCCTTGCCTTGTTTCTAATGATAATCCCCTTTTCATCCCTCTTGCACTTAAACACCCATTTTGTGCCTATAGCATGCACATTCCTTGGTTTTTCAACCAAAGTCCAGACTTCCATCTTCTAGAATTGAGCCAACTCTTCTTGCATGGCCTCGACCCACGAGCTGTCCTTAAGAGCCATTTGATAATTTTTCGGTTCAATCTGGCTAATAAAGCAGGAGTACAAACATTCGTTCATTATACCCGTTTCTTTAATGCTTGTATAAACACAGGTGTGCTCATTCAAGCTACTTCTAGTTTGTACACTGGAGGACACATCACCTATAATATTCTCCAATGGGTGATCTTTGTGAATTCTCGTGGTCGGAACAGCACCGACATGCAAATTATCTTCCAAATTTGAAGAGATCTCATCAATGGTTGTTTCTGGCTGAGAGTGAAATGGATTGATAAACTCATCTTCAGGTAAGGCAGCATGGGTATCAATAGTGTTTGATGTGGAAGGTTGACTTTTCTCAATAAGCTGTCGTTGCAATAGATTCTCTTCCTCATCAAGTATCATCTTCGACGCAATTCTTTCTTCTTCTTCAGAAATTTCCAAATTAGGGATGTTAAATGACTTAAACAGCTTAACATAGTCGAAAAGCTCAGCAGGTCCATTGCTTGGTTTTGGCGATTGGTAACTAGTAATGTCGGTGTTACACACCACCTCCACCTTGCAAGTCGACGTATTGAAGACCCGTCTGTTGGGAGTCCCAACAACATAACCGACTAAGATTCCTTCATCGGCTACTTCACCAAATTTCGAATTAGTCTTCAAAATTCGAACAAGGAGACCCGAATGGTTCAAGACCGCTCAAGTTGGGCTTCCTTCCATGCATAAGCTCGTAACATGTTTTTCCAAGTCTCTTAACGGTTAACACCCTATTCAGAACATAGCAGGCTGTAGCAACTGCTTCAGCCCAGAATATCACAGGAAGTTTTGAATCTGCCAGCATAGTTCTGGCTTCTTCAATTAAAGTTCGGTTCTTCCTTTCAGCCACTCCATTCTGTTGCGGAGTATACGGAGCGCTGTATTGATGTTCAATTCCTTTCTGAAGACAGAAGATTTCCATTTCAAAGTTCTTGAACTCTGTTCCATTGTCACTTCTGATGTATTTAACTGATTTACTCATGACGTTCTCAACTTTTGTAATTAGATTCTTCACCATTTGAGCCGTCTCATCTTTCGATTTCAGAAAATATACCCACGAATATCGCGAGTAGTCATCAGTGATCACCAAGCAGTAAGAAGTACCTCCTAGACTTTTTACATTCACGGGACCGAAGAGATCCATGTGAAGTAGTTCTAGAGTACCGGCAATAGAGTTGACCTTCTTGGTGAGATGGATTTCTTGTGTTGCTTTCCCTTCTTGCATGCTATACATTTGTCTTCAAAGTTAAAACTTTTTAAGGGAACGCCCATCACAAGCTCATTCTTGACAATGAAGTTCATCTTCCGAAGATGAATGTGCCCCATTCTCCTGTGCCACAATTCAGATTCTGATTCGCTTGCTTTCGTCATTAAACAAGATTCTCCCGTGGCAATTTCAGTAGACCTCATATCCATCACATATGTATTTGTTTCACGTGGAGCTTTCATTACTATCCACTCGTCTGGTATCTGGAAACCAGGCTTCAACACGATCGCTTCATTCTTCGTGAAATGGACAGTGTAATCTTTATCACAAATCTGCGACACACTCAGCAGATTGTGCTTCAATTCCTCCACAAAATTCACATTCTCAAGTGTCATCCTTCCATTTGACACTGTACCTCTACCAGTAATTCTTCCTCCGCTTTCACCAGCAAAACTAACTCTCGCTCCCTGAACAGGTTTTAAGTCTTGCAACAAGTGTTTGTTGCCCGTCATGTGCCGGGAACAGCCGCTATCTACAATCCAAAGACTGTGGGCAGCCCTGTTCAACTGTTCCTGCACAATAAAACAGAGAATTAGAATCTTGGGACCCAAGACCAATTGGTCTTGGATCGATACGTCCCGTACCCTGGCTTTCCAAAGTTAGCATCAGGATAATTCCTGTAAGTCCTGTTAGGAAATCTCCTAGAAGATTGAGTGTGATGCCTTCCAAACCTATGTGAATTGAAAGTGTTATATCTTGTGGTTTGGTTGAAAAACTGAGGTTTGTTTTTATGAAAACTTGAATTAGTTACATTTTGGCATTTTGAAAAGTTTTCATTTTTAGCAGTATCAAACTGATGCTTATTCTCAGTTTTATTTGGCCTCACACCTCTGTATCTCGGCGTCAGAGGGCAATCTGCAACAAGATGTCCTAATTTATTACATCTAAAGCAACACCTACTCTCCATTTTCTTTTCAAATGTTGGTTTGGATGTAGAGGCAGTGTTACCAGCCGTTCGTCTCACATAAGGTGGGACATACGGGTTGAGTGGAGTACTCTTTTTAGAAGATTTATTTTTATCTCCACCAGTGGGTAACACTACCTTCTCTTTCGTCTTACCTGATTCGGACAACTTATCCGAATCCGATGAGACTGGACTCGTAACAGAAATATTTACACTAGAAACAGGCGAACTCGTTTCGCCATTACTAACAGTTGGTTCTTTACATGTAACCTTGATTGGAACTGTCTGAGGAACTTCAAAATCCACAGATTTCTGAATACTAGGGTTGAAAGTGTAGTTGTGGTTATAAGGTGGTGGCACCTCGTGATAACCAATTCCTCCCCTCTTTGTAGAGGTACCTTGATCACTAACGAGGTGATCTAGAATAGCTGAGGAATTTCGGAACTGCTCGAGTTTTCGGTTCAGTTCCACCACTTTCACCTGGTGGTCAGCAATCTGCTTTTCTCGTTCAGCAATAAGTTTAGTCTTTTCTTCTAAAACCTCATAACTTAGGTCAATTACATCAATTTTTTCAGCAAGTTTAGTTTTTAAGCTTTTGACATCTTTTTCACATGCTTTTATTTTAACTTTGTAACTGTTTTCTCTTGCCTTAGTAAAATGATGATCTTCTTTAAGAGTTTTAAATTCAGCATCTAAACGAACATACTGATCAGTTATGGTAGCAAGTTGCTCAGACAAATTCTCACATTTTGTACAAACAGGTTTAGAACTTACCTCGGAGGGTTGACCATCGTTATCTGCCATGAAAGCTTTCTCCTTACCAGTAGCTTTCTCCTCTCCAGTCATCTTCTCACAATCTTCATTTTCTACCTTAGCCATATTCGCCTGCTCACCAGTTTCATTCGCATGCAGGTTCCAGTTGTATTCACCGGCTTCTCTAGACAACATGGCATTGACTTCTTTACTAATCCCAGTAGGCTGTGCAGACCGGCCTTGACCCCGTTCAACTCTCTCGTTTCTGCATTCTTTAACAAAGTGCCCATACTGTTGACAGTTATAGCACCTCACTTTAGACTTGTCGAATCCGGGCCTACCACCAACAAACTTTCTCCCCGTCTTATTCATGAAACGCTTGACTCGCCACACTATCATGGCCATTTGCCATTGCAAATCCATCTCCTCCAGATCATCAGCATCGATCTGGTCATAATCCTCATCCAAAACAGCAGGGTCCACAATCTTCCCTTGTATGTAGTTCTTATATGAAGCAATAAAAGATGCATAGACTGCAAACTGCTCTTCAGCAGATTTGACACTCATTGGCATCTTGGAATAGTTATTGCTTGAGGCACTGGGAGAGAAACTACTGTTGGATGTTTGAGGTTTCGAAGCACTTGAACCTCCAGCAACAAAGCAAACATCACCGTTCATGTTTACTGAAACGTTTCCTTCATGAGAAGAGTTAGAACCTGACTCTCCTTTGGAGTAGTAAGCAGCAGATTCAGGCTTCGAACTTGAGCCTGAGTTAAGTTTGGCACCATACATACCAGGGTCTTGAATCTGATCTGTTGGTGTCTCTTTACGAACCATATTAAGCTCAAAGGTTCTGAGCTTGTTTACTGCTGTCTCCAAATCATAATTAGGAAAGTCTCTGTCTTCCCTCATCAGAACTGTGTACATTTCCCACTTCGGTGGGAGAGCATCGAGAAGCTTTTCAACTATCTCCTCTTCTCTGTAAGCAATCGAATAGTTGTTTAGCTCTGTCATTAGATGATAATATCGAGTGATAATATCATCCAGAGATTCGTTCTTCAAATATTTGAAGACAGAGAACTGAGTCTTCAACAGTTTAATCTTCGAGGCACGAATACCCACGTTCCCTTCGAATCTATTTTCAAGAGCATCCCAAAGCTCTCGAGCCGATGTATACTTTCTGAAAGTATGAAGGATCTCCTGTGGAAGAGCCATAGTGATAGCTGCGTGAGCCTTGCTTTCGGCTTCGTACATCTTCTTCTCCTCTTCCTCCATCTTGCTGTACTTCTTTATCACATCCCGACCTTCGTATTCCATGGTCGGTGGAATATATCCATCCTGGATGCACACCCACATCTTTGCATCCTGGTATTTAATATACTGAATAAACCGATCCTTCCATGCAACAAAGTCGGTTCCTTTTAACAGCCTTGGGGCCTTAGTGGCTGACCCCGCTTCGACTTCCATTTTCACCAATTCAGAGATGTTAATTTGCGACATCTTCTCAAAAACCCGAAAAATTCAAAAATTTGTCCAAACAGTACTAAAGGCGAAGTTAAGAATAACTTCGCTTAAGTGTTAACTTCGCTGGAAAAATTCTTAAATTCGTGTGACTCGGCGAAGTTGAGAATAACTTCGCTTATGGTAAGCGAACTTATCAGGTAAGCGAAGTTGAGGATAACTTCGCTTAGGTGAACTTAGCAGGTAAGCGAAGTTGAGGATAACTTCGCTTAGGCGAACTTATGAGGCAGGCGAAGTTGTGAATAACTTCGCTTAACCTTATATCTTCGCCGAAACCCTACTTTCAGTGACGGCAACTTCGCCTGAAGAACAGTAACTTCGCCCGATGAACACTGAAAATATTCAGATCTGTTGTCGACGATTCTGCAGTTTCCGGTCGTTGTAAAGGCTTGAAAATGACTGTATATAGTGATTAGAACTCAATACGAACAAAAACTCGTCCCGTGAATAGGTCAAACGAGACGTTTTCTACACCCGCGTGAAATCCCGAACCTCACAATCGAGCCGATGGCTTTGATACCAATTGAAGGTTCCTGGACGGATCGTACACGGGATGTCGCTATCTGCGCAGGTGCGGAATCCCTGCGTAGGTAGATACGAGCGTAGAATACGTATAAAACAAACACACGACCAATAACCGAAACACGTTATATTGATAACCCGAACACGTGACACGAGGTCACTATTACAGACTCTGACTTGTAAACACGTAACTCTCGAACTAATCAACTGAAACGAACCCTAACCAACCTCACGAACTCTCCTCAACTGTTACTGTGAACAGTATATATAAACACGACAACTTCGTCTCTATGCAATTCTGACAAACACGAAAGATCATCTGTTACAAAACATGCACCAACAGGGTCATATAAAGATAGAAATACATTATGAGAAGTGATAGTTAATTGATACGTATACTTGTTATACAGTCAGCCGTGCACAACTGAAGAAAGGGATTACGATTAACGGTGAACGTAACCGTGTTCAGGTGAGTTTCTAGCCCCAATTATGTGTTATGTTTTCGGGGCTGTGTGCATACTCGATATGTTTGTTAATACGCTTATCCTAAGAGATAAGTGTATGCCTTATGTGAATGATGTGATATGTATGAATGATGGCTTGACGGTACGTGAACGATCTTCGGATATTGCACGTACTGTCAGGTTGTAACGCTAAGTATAAGGTAAGTATGATATGTATGCTTATGTGTATGAATGTGATAAAGTTAATAAAAGAAGGAAAGGATGGTTGTATGGTTACGAAAAGGGTACCGAGCCCTAATAATACTCGAGGTATGATGTATGGTTGTATGGTAACGAAGAGGGAATCGAACCCTACTAATATTCGAGAACTAGGGAACCGAACCCTACTAATATTCGAGGAAAGAGGGAAACCGAGCCCTAATAATACTCGTGGAAAGAGGGAAACCGAGCCCTAATAATACTCGTGGAAAGAGGGTACCGAGCCCTAATAATACTCGAGGAAGGAGGGTACCGAGCCCTAATAATACTCGAGGAAGGAGGGTACCGAGCCCTAATAATACTCGAGGAATGTAGGGCGTAATGCTCTTTATAACGTAAGATATGAAGGTAAGTTAATACAAAAGAAAGAATGAAAGTATGAAAGTATGAATGAAAGAATATAAGTTTATGTGTATTGTATAGTGTACGATTAACTAAACTCACTCAGCGTAGCTGAATTTTAGTATGCACGCAGGTGAGTAGGATGAGGCAGCTCGCTTGAGGAGACACGTGGCATTGAACAAGAGTCTGGCATCTGAAGACTTATGATGTTTTAATTTTAATGCTTTAATGTTGAAAGACAAAGGATGTTTTGAGACAAGTTATGAATTATGTAATGTTTTATGAAAGTTTTATATTCCGCGTAAATGTTTTAATTAACTCTGATATTTAGAACGGTGTTTATGAGTAAATCCAACACGAAAGTAGGGCTACCGGTAACGGGGCCTTACAATGTTTCCCACGAGGGTTAGGTCCGGCAAAGATGGTTATTTTTCTCGACCTGCAAAACAGACACTGTAAGCTCGTCACTGAGAAGGGGGGGGGGGGTTCCTCCTTGTGACCACCCTCCGGCGTGAGAATCAGACTATATTGCTCTGAATATAAGTGTATATTGAGAGAAATATCTAGAGAAGATAAGATGATGATACCGTTCCAAGATGTTGGAGTATTTATAGCCGAAGGTAGGTTTCCAAGCAGGTACGGCCAGCTGTATATAATATTCCCTTTCCACCAACAACGGGCTACGTTCGTGCCACGATGGGAGTTGGTGGGTAGGCAGCGGCTAATAGTGACATTTTGTACTGGAGCGTGCTCCTCCTCGTACTATTGTCGGTGAGCTGTCACCCTGTGATTGGTTCACGGGCTGCTTTTGTCATATCTTGTCTATTTGTCCATACCTTGGTAGGTATAGTACAAAAGATCTTCTAGAAGCGTACGGACTGGCTCTTTTGGGCGCGAATATTCCCGCCCTGCTCATTCCTTCAGGTGACATTGCTGAAGTATGAGTTAGTGCCTTATGCGTGTAGCCTTACTGTTAGTGCGGGTAGCCTTCCTTCTTGGTTTGTACCCACAGCTGCGGGAACAAGCAGGGTACTGTACCAAGGGAGGCTTTCCTGCGGGAACAGCTGGCTTACTGCGTGTAAGGTCTTCATCTCTGAGCATGGTGGGTCCTGCGGATCAAGTTGGGCTTTGCGCAGACGTACCTCTTCAAGGTGTGTCTTGCGGGTCCAACTGGGCTTTGCGGGGACCTACCTCTTCAAGTCCCCCCAGTCCATTGTTCTTTTCATGAATTGTTAATAAGTGAGAGGAACTTTTGGACTTTAAGCAAGGGGTTTTAAAGAGGGGTTTTCGTTTTTTAAGGTTCTCCGTGGGGATTCTTCCCGCGGTTTTCCTAATGTCACTTGCAGAAAATTCCCGATTTTTTCTGCCTGATCTTTGGATATGATGCGGATAGGTGCGTAACCTCTTCGCAAGTCGGGAGCGTTGAGTTTCACTTGTATAGATTCTCCACGGGGTACTGGTAGTTTTAGACATAGTGATCGGTTATGTTAAACAACCAATTCCACCTTGAAGCTTCAAACAATCTAGTTCTCAACGTTCCCGCCATGCGGGGGTGTTATTTCCCTTTCCGCAAGCATGATCCATAAGACCCATCTTGGGTTCAATTCCCTGCAAGTGTTGAGTATGTGAAAGGTTTCACCTTGACACTGTACCCGCACTTGTCCTACGGTTCCTTGTTTTCCAAGGTATCTTCTTGGCTTAAATTCCCTGCAAGTGCTAAGTATGTGAAGGGTTTCGCCTTGACACTGTACCCGCACTTGTTTTATGGTTTCTTGATTTCCAAGGTAAGGGGGTATATTCTCTCTTATTTTTGAATCTTTCTGAAATTCGAAGAGTTGGTGAAAGGATAAGGACAATCCAAACGGCTGAAGGGACGTTGGCGTCTTCTGACGGTTTCAGGACATGCAGGAAGTTATGACGACGTGACAGCATGTGGTCAATCAGGACGCTTTTTCAGGCGCGTGGGCGCGAGTTTCATGTCACGCGTCATTCTGACACCTGTTGCCAGCTTGCTTTATCCACACGTGTCGTCATTTCATTGCACCTGCGCTCTCTCCCTCCTCCGCATTAAATTCATCGCATTCATTGCGATGAGTATATAAGGGGGGAGAGGGTGCATCCCATCCCATACCTTCACTTCACTCTTCTTTTCCTCTTAAGCGATTTTTCGGCGAATACTCATCTTTTCCGGCGAGCATTCTTCTGAAATCGCTTTTTTAACTTTTAAAAAATGTCTTCTTCCACTCAAGATCCTGAGGTTAACGTCGAGGAGTTTGAAGTTTACCTCGAGAACCCGACGTCTACGTCCGATAAGGACGATAAGAGTACTGCTGGTGAGTGCCAGTGTACTCTTTCTGTCGATGTGTACCATTACATCGTTAAGAAGTTCATGCTGGAGCCGTATGAGCCAGAGTTTCCGGAGCCCAACCAGACGGTGTACGATGCCCCTAAGGGCAAGATAGGGGTTTACGCCTCATTCTTAATATATGGGAATCTGAGATTCCCATTAACGGAGTTCGTATACCGTGTTTTGGAGAAACACGGTGTGCATTTTACGGAGGTGCACCCAATGGCGATTACTAAAGTTCGCCATTTCGAATGGGTGTGCCGTATTTTGGACATCGAGCCCCGCGTCGACCGTCTGATGACCTTATACACCTAGAGGTGCATCCAGGGTTGGTATACCCTTGTTACCCGGATCAAGGGGTTGAAGATCTGCGCTACCGAGCGTAGTCTTCGTTCTTGGAAGCGGGAGTTTTTCTATATCTCCGCTCGCGTCGTCCCCATCGCGATGACGTTCAAGAATGGGAGGACACTCCCTAACCTTCACGCCTCTAATTACTAGGAGACGGAATGGTTCGCCAAGATCTCCCAGATCCAGACTCCGGTTTATCGTTTCGCGGAGTCTGGGATGGTGATGCTTGGGATGAGCCGCGTGTGGAAGGATGCCGGGTCTGGGACGCCGCAAATACCCATCGTCCTTGAATACGGTTTGAGCTCTATTCCTTACGGTATGCTCCGTCTTTTGTGTTGGTTTAGGGTTTTTCTTAAACATTATTATTTATTTTTTTTTATTTCAGAGGGGAACGACTTACAATCGCTCTTGCATCCGCGGAAGACTGGTGGTCCCGCACGCTTGTGTACTCGTGATCTCGATGAGAACGAGTTGCCCATTTTGGAGCAAACGACGGATAGATTCGTAGAGGTCTACCCGCCAGGCCACGAAATTTTGAGCGCCACTCGGCCAGGTAAGGAGTTCTTTAATCCTCGTCCTCTTCATGCTCAAACTTCTGCTGGAATTCCTCTGATTCTGTCATCTTCTGATGAGAGATCCGCAGATAGGCCTTTCTTTGTGAGAAAGAAAAAGTCTGCTGGCGTGAAGGGCAAGGCGAAGGTTACTTCCGTCTGATTCCGAGACTGAAAGTGAGGAGGCGGCGGGGAACCTTGGTGGTGGTGACGAGACCATTGTCTCAGAGGTTGAGACAACTGTCGCTTCCGAGCCACCAAGCGTTGCGCAGGTGACTGGCGCGAAGAGGCCAGTCCCATCGGGTCTATCTCCGCCTGTCAGGTCTTTCAGGATCAAGAAAGCCAGTAAGTATATTTTTTGTTCACCTTTTCCGCATTTCCTTCCGCCTTTGTTTTTAATATCTTTTTTCTTCATACAGGAGTGGACTTATCCGCTTTCGAGAGCGGTGCGGGAGGAAGCAGTTCAGGACCCACGACGATAGGTTTGGTCAACCTATCCGAGGCGATGACCCAGGCGGCTGCGCCTGTTACCGGTGCTGGTTCAGTTGCTCATACTGTTGAAGCAACTGTTCCAGTTATGACGTCATCTCCGCCGGCCGTCAGTGCCATCTTTACTACATCCTTCACCGGATCGGTGGTGACATTTTCCGCGAGCTCATCTGCGGCTGCTACCACGGTTATGAGTTCATCTCAAATGAGTTCATCTCCGATGGTGACTAACTCAATGGCTTCTGCATTGTCGCATTCGGCGTCAGCGACTACCTCTGTTGGGCTAGTTCTCCAGGTATGTTTAGAGTTGGAACCTCTAGACTTACCTCTGTTGATGAGGGAGTCCCACCTTTGCCTCATTCCCATCTCCTTGACCACTTGGATGGATATCCTTTAGGTTCAGGTGATGGGTTTAGCCGCTATCGGCCTGTTATCGACCCTACAGGTGCGTGGGGTTATTTTGGCCTATTATCCATTCTTATCATTTTTTCCTAACTGTTTTTTGTTTTTGCAGTTTCGGATTCCAATGAGGTGTATGCTCCAAGGTGGAATATCCGCCGGGGAACAACTCTAAGGACGGCTGCGGACTGCGTCGGCTGGGTGCCATGCCGCTCCAAGCGGTGCTTTGGGGGAGGCAATGGCTAGCTACCAGGAGGGTAGGTTGTCCAATGAGCTTCGAATCCTTCTCGCCCGGATGCAGCCGCGTGTCGAGTTACTTTGTCGTGAAAACGACAAGATAAAGACTGCGCGTAGCCTGGAGGTGGCTCAGGCGCGATCGCTGCGAGAGGAAAAAAAGAGGCTTGCCGCCATCGCCGCGGAGAAGGAGAAGACCTTCAAAGACCTTGAGGCTGAGATCCAAGCCAGACATGAGGCCCGTTCCAAGGTTACCCAAGCTGTTAACGAACAGCTTAGGTTGGCTAAGGAAACTGCGCGTAATGCCACCGAAAGGGCCACCAAAGCCGAAACCGTTGCTGAGCCTCTGCGCGTTGAGAATGAAGAGCTTAAAGCCAAACTGGAGAAGCTTCAGCAGGCTCATGAGGCTTTGGCTTTAGAAGATGCCAAGAAGCTACAGGAGCTTTTGGATCAGAAGGGTATGCTTGATCGCACTGAGCGCAAGCTTAAAGGCGTTGAAGAGGCTGCTGCCAAGGACGTGTTGCTTGCCAACCTTAACAAGAATGAAGCCGAACGCGCCCGCGATCAAGCTCAAGCTACCCTTCAAGAAGCTCTATCTAATAAGGATTGGCTTCTACGAGAAGCGTTGCCGCAGGTACGCGTAGCTCCATAATTTCTTTGCTTTGCGCTTTTCTTTATACTTAGAAAAAAAAATTTTATATATATTTTTTGTTGTAGATTGTGCATCGGATATTCGCGAACACATCCTATGATGATGCCATGAGCGCAGCCCTCAACGCTTCTCATGAGGATGGGGAGAAGGCTGGTTTCTTGCTTGGTCTAGGATTTGCAGAGAAAGGCATCCCGCCTTCCAATTTTCCTTTACACGATGTTGATACTGAAGCTGCCTATGACCAAGCTATGAACCAGTATGCTGCCTTCCCGCATCCGGTTGTGGAGAAGGTGAATGAAGTTGCTGCTGTTGATGACGGGCTAGCTGTTCTCAAAGCTTTCCTCGAACCGCCGCAGCCGACTGATGGTGCGGGTTCAAGTGGGTTTGGAAGAAGTGGTCCCAAAGCTTGAATCTTGAGATTCCTCAACCGTTAGGATAGATTTGTATTTTTTGTAGGCGGGTAGATAGCTAGCCATTTTGTAATGTTTGAACAACTTTTATTGTGAATAAAAATATTTTGTTAACGCCTTGCCTTGTAAACATTATATGATTTGCTCATGCATATTTTAGTTTAACTTAGCAATTTTCTAAGTGTTTTGAATAAGTTAACCTTTCGGCGCGTGTCAAATAATAGGTTAATGTTCTGTTTCCTCTATCATGATTGTGCGGGTAGGACCGTCACTTTCACTTAGTAGGATGACTAAACTTCATCTATATCTGACCTGTGTGAAGGTTTTCCTCATCTTCCCCTTAGAAATATTTGATGTTTTTGTGTTTATGCGGGTTGTGCCGCTTTCCACACGCAACGAATTACTTCCTCCCTCACTTATTTATGCGGTGAATACTGGCATATCAGTGTGGTCAGTTCATAAGTATAAAGGTAAGGCTAACAACACAATGTGATAAGGAGAATCATTTCCATTAGAAGTGGCTCTAGGCCTTTTTTTTACAAGTTTGGAATTGATCTACATGTAACATCTGCGTAATTGAGCTCCATTCCATGTTCTTGGGATGGGGGTGCCATCGAGCCTTTCGAGCCGGTATGCGCTCTTTCCCAAAAGTTCTTTAATAATGTATTGCCCTTCCCAGACCGGGGCCAGCTTTCCTGGGCGCTCTTGGTTTGAAGCCTCGTTGTTACGCAGTATGTAGTCTCCGACATTGAAGTTGCAGAGTTTTACCCGCGTGTTGTCGTACTTTTGCATTTGTCGCTTGTAGTTCTCTTCACGCGCTGCGGCTAAGTCTCTGCGTTCTTCGGTTAGCATAAGGTCTAATCGTCTTTCCGCATCATTGTCTTCTGGTTGAGTTATGACTCTTGGTGAGGGTAGACCAATCTCGACTAGAACCATGGCTTCAGTGCCATAGGTGAGGCTGAACGAAGTTTCGCCCGTGCTTGCTTTTTTCAGCGTTCTGTTTGCCCAAAGGACATGTGGAACTTCGTCCACCCAGCCGGATCTATGTTCTAAGAGTCTTTTCTTTATGTCGTCGACGATGCTCTTGTTTGCTCTTTCCACCTCACCATAACCCTGCGGGTGCGCCACTGAGGTAAAGGTGTGGGTGATTTGAAGCTCTTTCGGCCACTTTTGTAGCTTCTGGTCAGCAAAGTTGGTGCCGTTATCGCTCACCAAATTCTGTGGAAGTCCAAAACAACAAATAATAAATTCCTAAATAAATTTATTGATATGTTTTGCGGTTGTTTGGGCTAAGGGTTTTGCTTCTATCCACTTGGTGAAGTAGTCGATGGCTACCACTAGGAACTGAACGTTCCCTGCTGCTGTGGGAAATTGGCCTGTCACATCGATGGCCCACTTCTGAAATGGCCATGAAGAAGTGACTGGAACAAGTTCGTTCTTCGGGCGATGCGTGTTGGGTGCGTAAAGCTGGCAGGACCTACATTTTCTGATGTAGGCCAGCGCATCCGTGTGCATCCTTGGCCAAAAGTATCCCGTGTTGTTTAGCTTAGCTACAACTGCGCGTGGACCTGCGTGTACTCCACAGATGCCTTCGTGTACTTCCCTTAGGAGGTAGTCGGCATCTTGGTCGTCAACGCATCTGAGGAGTGGGCCAAGAAAGTTACGCCTGTAAAGTATGTCATCAACAAGTTGATAGTTTAGTGATTTACAGCGTATCTTTCTTGCATGTGTCTTCGACTCTGGTAATATACCCGCTGCAAGGTAATTTATGATTGGTGTCATCCATGTTTCCGTGCCGGTTTGGATGACACAAATTTTCTTGTGCGGGACTGATGGTGCTCCAAGAAGTTCAACGCGGATGTCCTTTCCCAAGTGGGTGAAGGCTAACGATGCAAGCTTGCTTAACGCATCCGCAGATTTGTTTTCGCTTCGCTTGATATGCACAATTTTGCAGTCGTTAAAATCGCGCATAAGGGTTTTGGCTTGCGCAAGGTACAGGGCCATTATGTCATTCACGGCCGTGTACGTCCCGTTTATCTGGTTGGCTACTAGCATGGAGTCCACGTGGGCTTCCAAGTTTTTCACTCCCATCTTACGCGCAATTCTTAATCCGGCCAAGAATGCTTCGTACTCTGCTTCATTGTTCGTACTTGGGAAATCAAGCCGAATAGCGTAAGTGTATTCTTGGCCTGCCGGGTTAATTAGTTTCAACCCTGCGCCTGAGCCTTCGTTGTTGGCTGCTCCATCAGTATAGAGTCGCCAAACATCGTTAATGTCTTGTGCTGGAGAGGGTTGAGCCTCTTCCTGGCACTCTTTTTCCCGCGATGCGGGAACTTCCGCAATAAAGTCGGCCAAGACCTGGCCTTTTATGGCTGGTCTTGGCTTGTACTTTATCGCGTATTCCCCCAACTCAATTGCCCATTTGGCTAGGCGTCCCGACAACTCGGGTTTGCCTAGAACGTTTGCAAATTTGAAGTTGGTGAGAATGGTGATTAGGTGACCTTGGAAATATCGTCTTAGCCTGCGTGAAGCCTGTACAAGTGCTAAGACTAATTTTTCCAGGGTAGAGTACCGGGTTTTCACGTCCGTTAAGACGCGGCTTACATAGTATATGGGCATCTGGATGCCTTTTCGTTCTACTAGTAAGACTGCCCCGGTTGCTCTGTCTGTGGCGGAGAGGTAGAGAATTAATTCCTCCCCCACTTCTGGTGCTGTGAGCGTTGGGAGTTCGATCAAGCGTGACCGGATCTCTTGAAAAGCTGCTTCCGCTTCTGGTGTCCAGCGGAAGTGCGTTTTCTTCAAGCAATTTTTCAATGTTGATACGAATGGGAACGACCTATCCGCATGGTTTTCCAGAAAGCGGTTAAGTGCGACTAGTCGTCCATTCAGTGTCTGAGCCTGTTTGATGGTAGTAGGTGATTCCATCTTCATAATGGCTTCGACCTTTTCAGGGTTCGCTCTGAAGCCATCTTTGGTAACGATGACTCCTAAGAACTTCCCTTCTTCCATCCCAAAGGAACACTTGCTCGGGTTGAGCTTCATGTTTATTTTTCTGAGCGTGTTGAAAGTTTCTTCGATGTCTGTCAACATCGCCTCTGGATCAAGGCTTTTGATGACCAAGTCATCCATGTAAACTTCTAAGTTCCTCCCGATTTGGGCATGGAACTCTTTGTCCATCAGGCGTTGGTACGTGGACCCAGCATTCTTAATTCCGAATGGCATCATTTGGTAACAAAATGTGCCATCAGGCGTCCGAAATGCGGTTTTGTCCTGATCGTCAACGGCCATGTGGATTTGATGGTATCCCTTATACGCATCAAGGAAGCATTTAAGGCGAAACGGTGCTAACGAATCTACCTTAAGGTCAATTTCGGGTAACGGGTAACAATCCTTGGGGCATGCTTTGTTTAGGTCTTTAAAATCTATGCACATGAGCCATTGTTTGTTGGATTTCGGTACCATGACGGGATTTGCAACCCATGTTTGATATTTACTAACGCGTACGATGCCTGCGTCAAGGAGTTCCTTGACTTGGGTTCTACACGCGTTAGCCTGTTCCGCACCCATTACGCGACGCTTTTGTATGACCGGCGTAAAAGCCGGGTCACACTTGAGCTTATGCTCCGCCTTACTTCGGGGTACACCAGTCATGTCAGCTGGTGTCCACGCGAAGATGTCAGCATTTTTTTTGCAATAAGCGTTTGAGTAAGGTGCGCGTGAGATTAGTGATCGTTGGGCCAATGGTGACGGCCTGATCAGGGTATTTGCCATTGAAGGCCCATTTTTCCGGCTCGGTAGTGGTTGGTTTAGCCATCTTTGGTTTGGGTTTAGATGAGACAGATGCGATGCATACCTGGGGAATACCCGTGATCATCGCGACACCCTCAGCTGTTGGCCATCCCATCATCCCATGGACCGAAGACACCACGGCATTAAATCTTACCATCCCATATCTCCCGAAGAGAATGTCGTAAGTGTGGTGTGGCTTCCTCATTACAACGAAGTCCACGTCTTTTGTGCGGGAGTACTTCCCGTCTGTGAGAGTGACGGGGAAGGATAGGATACCCAAGGGGGTGTTTGTGCTGCCATCGAACCCTTCCATCGAGGCGTAAACTGTTTCTAAGCGTTCTTTGTCTTCGTCGTCTAGCTTGTCGAAGAACTGCATGTACATGACCGTTGACGAAGCGCCGTTATCCGCAAGAGTGCGGGATGTGATGTAGTGCCCCAGCTGACTTTTGATGACTATGGGGCCTTCTTTGTTGGGCCCTCCTGGCACACGCGGGAAGCGCACTTCAGCTTCCTTCCACGCACTTGGCTCTGTTGTTCGTCGTTTTCTTCCTCTGACGTTGCCATGAACCACGTGAATGCTGATGTCGACGGGCTTTCGTCCATTGCCCTTGTACCGATTGTCATTCCTCCCTCCGTTCTTGATTGACGCCACGAGGTGCGTAAGTTTTCCATCTTTGACGAATGTTTCGACAATATCCTTCAAAGATGTGCATTCCTCCGTGGTATGGCCTTTGGTCCCGTGGAAGTCACAGGATTTGTTCTGATCAGCGTTATGACGCTGTCGAATTATTGGAGCCTTTGGCCATGGGAGTTCCTCGGTGGCGAATATCTCGGTAACGCTTTTGGTGAGTGGCGTCCATCTGGGATTCCGGTTTGACGAGTGCGTGTTGTCCCTTCCGCCTAAGAGAGGGCGAGAGCTGGATGAGGTGTCAAAGTTTATCCTTGACTGCCAAATACCAAGCTTCCTCTTCTTATTTTGTCGGGCGGTACGGACGTTATTTTCTCTTGTTCTCTGCGTGTAGAGGTTTGTGCTCTGGGGAAGATTTCTACCCAGTTGCTTCTCTGTCTCGGCGAAGCGTTTAGCTGCCGTCATGATGGCATCCCACGTGGATGGCATGCCATCTTTACCCGTCAACGTGCGGATGAGTTCTGGGTACTCAGCGCCCTGGATGAAAGCGGCGCGAACAAGGTCTTCGCTAATGGTGCCCAGACTTAGCTTCTTTGAGTTGAAGCGAGTGATGAAGTCTAGCAAAGATTCGTCTTCCTCTCGGACGCAGTTGAGGATCGTCTACTGCTCTTCAGTATATTTTCTTTGTTGACTGAAGTGCTGGCTGAACTTGTGCTGGAAGTCTGCCCAATCATAGATGTGGTGGACCGATAGACGATCAAACCACACTCTGGCTGCCCCGACGAGCGTCATTTGGAACATGTAACACCACGTGGGTTCCGTCCAATTACTGACGGTTGCCCCCGCTATAAATCTGTTCAAGTGATCGTCTGGGTCGGATATGCCATCGTAAGTGCCTATGTTGGACATCTGTTTGGCACTCTTTGGAGCAATTGCTTTCGCAATATCCCTTGCGAATTTGGACGTTCTCGCATTCGCGACAGTTGGTCTGAAAGTTTTGAAGAAGTCACGCGGGTTTCCCCCCGTGTTCTTTGGTTTGAAGGTTTCTTCGAAATTTCTCTTCGAGTGGAAATCTTCTTTACGCTTCCCTTTCGCCTTATGACGAGGGTTTGAGTCACTGTCAGATTCTTCCCAATCTTCATCATCCATATATTCGCAATCGTTGCTCATGTTGAGCTGTTGTCTAGTGCTTCCGAATTTGTCATTGGCCTGCTGGAGTGAACGTAAACGTTCGTCCAACTCAGCCTGGAATTCTTTCTGACGTGCTTCCGCCCAAGCTTTAACTTGTTCAAATGTTTGTTGGGGAAGTATCGTCTGTTGTTTCTCCACCTGGGTATCAATGAATCCCAGGGGAGGATTGTTTACTGCACTTGCCCCGGCTTGGGTAACCGGGGTAGTGTTCGTAAAAATCGTGTATTCACCGGTGTTCCCCCCAGTAGCTGGGGTTGTGGTTACCGGGGTTTCTTGGTCACTCGGTGGCCTTGGCATCGGAGTAACCTTAACCATCTTTCCAGAAGTTTGAAAAAACTGAGAAAAAGAATTAGTCTAGCTTAATGCACGGATGGCGCCAATGAAGAAACACTAAATGACCCCGGCAGATTAAGGATAATCTGGGGGTTAAGTAGATGTTTCCCACGAGGGTTAGGTCCGGCAAAGATGGTTATTTTTCTCGACCTGCAAAACAGACACCGTAAGCTCGTCACTGAGAAGGGGGGGTTTCTCCTTGTGACCACCCTCCGGCGTGAGAATCAGACTATATTGCTCTGAATATAAGTGTATATTGAGAGAAATAGCTAGAGAAGATAAGATGATGATACCTTTCCAAGGTGTTGGAGTATTTATAGCCGAAGGTAGGTTTCCAAGCAGGTACGGCCAGCTGTATATAATATTCCTTTTCCACCAACCACGGGCTACGTTCGTGCCACGATGGGAGTTGGTGGGTAGGCAGCGGCTGATAGTGACATTTTGTACTGGAGCGTGCTCCTCCTCGTACTATTGTCGGTGAGCTATCACCCTGTGGTTGGTTCACGGGCTGCTTTTGTCATATCTTGTTTATTTGTCCATACCTTGGTAGGTATAGTACAAAAGATCTTCTAGAAGCGTACGGACTGGCTCTTTGGGGCGGGAATATTCCCGCCCTGCTCATTCCTTCAGGTGACATTGCTGAAGTATGAGTTAGTGCCTTATGCGTGTAGCCTTACTGTTAGTGCGGGTAGCCTTCCTTCTTGGTTTGTACCCACAGCTGCGGGAACAAGCAGGGTACTGTACCAAGGGAGGCTTTCCTGCGGGAACAGTTGGCTTACTGCGTGTAAGGTCTTCATCTCTGAGCATGGTGGGTCCTGCGGATCAAGTTGGTCTTTGCGTAGACGTACCTCTTCAAGGTGTGTCTTGCGGGTCCAACTGGGCTTTGCGGTCTAGAACGTGGGCTTATGCTTAATGTTTGTTGCTTTTCTCAATTCTGTTTGTGCTGGAATAAATGGGTAGTGGGATGCCATGAGCCCATGACACTCACGCATGTTAGTTTTCGTGAATTGCTTTTGGCTGCTTCAATAACTTTATAAAGGTTCATTTCCTTCATGAATGTTATGTAGAATTATGTTAACTTTTATATCTAAAAGGTCACGATTTTTTTAAAAGGATTTGGATTTTGAATTGGAAATGAAATTGATTCTTTGAAAAATTCATAATATGTTTGGTTGGTAAACGAGTGGATAGAACTGAAATTCTCCTCATCCTATCTCCTTACCCTTAAGGCTGATAAATGAGGTGAGGTAGGAGGGTTCAGGTCGGAACAAGTCGATTAATAAAACAATTACTTTGTTCGGGTTAGAACATGTTTCAGGTAAGCATGTGTTTCGGGCCAAAGCCCGTTCCGATCCGAAACCCGTCCCAGTCTGACCCTACCCCTTTGTCCCAAACCAAATTAAACATTTCAACGCTTTTTAACTTTCTTTAAAAGTGGAGGGATTCTATAATTCGAATAAACATGGATTTTGTTTGGAATTAGTTTCAAATTCCAGTTCTTTCCATATCTTAGCAAACACACTATGTTAAGGGATTTAAATTCTAGTTATTCCAATTACCTATGACTTTCATGAAACACACACCCAATTTATGTATAGCCTCTCCTCTTTAATCTTTGGCCATTGATTAAGCTCAATCCGCATAAAAAGACCTAAGAAGATTTAGGTCAAAATGGTTAAGTTTTGCGTCAATGCAACACACATCATTGTGTTATTGGTTTTTAGTCCAATCTATAAGATTGTGTGTTATTGTTGAACTAACAAGAACTAGTTATCGCGTCACGTCATTGTCACGTAAGGAGTGATGCTTTAACTAGCCACCCCTTTATGGGTTAACTAGAGTTACTTAGATATTAAAAAAATAATAATTTGTAACTGGTTGTTAGTAGGATGGACCCACTAACAATTTATGTTTTACGCCAATACGCCATTATGCACATGGCACTTGATCTTCATGACGCCTAGTTTGTTTAAGGCGGTGCAATATTCACGACCCACGCCTCTCTAACTCAACCTAATCAATAGTATTTTACACAAGTATTTAATTGACATAAAAATGGTTAACTTTGTGCCACTGCAACATAGATAAATGTGTTATTGTTGTTACTTTAACAAGCATGGAAGTACTTTTGCATCAATGCCTAGTCAATATAACATTAACTAAGTTTCATGCAAAATCAATTAAGTTTTTTCCTTAAATATGACCTCAAATATATAAAACTTATTAACAAAGTAGTTTAATCACGTTATATCGCCTTAAATTATAATTACTTTTCAAAAAATACATTAATAACTACATATCTTATCATTATCCCTCAAATAAATACTAAAATCCAACTATAAAAAACGTAAAAAGGGAATCCTAATAATTAATTCAGTATAGAATTACCTTTAACCATTGAGTTATTTCGTGTGGCCTAGTTTATCACTATTCGTTCTCTCTTTTAAATATATATAGGGGGTGTTTGGCCTAGTTTATTTAGCAAAGTTAATAGCTTTTTTAGCTTTTTTTTTTTTAATAAAATAAGCTTAATTTGGTATTTGCTTTAGCTTTTTTAGCTTAGGCTTTTAAGCTTATATAAGCTAAATTGAATAAGCTTATTTAAATATGGTTTTTTAGCTTATTTGAATAAAGTTATTTGTTCAATGGGGTAAATTACTCATTTTCCTTCAAATGGGTGATATGTTAATAATGTTAAAGCAACTTATTAGTATAACAAATTAAAAAATGATGAATTTAAAAACTTATTAAAACGTATAATCAACTTATAGAATATAAGCTAATCCAAACACTTAAAAAAAACTTATCAAATAATAAAAAATAAGCTATAAATAACTTTAAAATATAAACATAAGCTAAAACATACCAGCCATGCCAAACACCCTCATAAAAAAATAATGAATTTAGAAAATGGGGTAAAAGTGAATTAACTAACAAATATATAAAGTTAACCATTACTAAAAACGGTATCTTTTGATTTTGATATTGATATTGATATTGATATTGATATTGATATTGATATTGATATTGATTTGAATTGATATTGATATAAAATTGATTTCTTTTCTTTGTTTGTTTCAGACGACCGACCACACCTTTCTCTCTCACCCACAAACACACACACACACTCTTTCTTTCTCTGGTGTTAACGCCGACTCAATTTCGAATCTGGGTTCATGATTACAACCACAACAACATGAACATGAAACGATCCATTCAGTTTCTTGTCGGCTTAGGACTCTTGTACCTCGTCACAGTCGTTCTAGAAGCTCCCTTTGTGTCCAAGATAGTTAAAGAAGAAGACGAGGAGTCTAGCACCTTCTTCACCGACAAATTAAAACCCTATGTGTTAGACAGTGAAGAAGAATTACAAAACAAAAAAGCCCCAATTCGCCCTCACTTTCAACAATTCGTCAAACCCAGTTCGATTCCATCTCAGTTCAATACAATCCGAGAGTTTAAAGCTTTATCCACTTTGAATTTCGATGTTAATAGCTTAAACGGTGAACCGAAAGACGGATTTGGGGGTATTCAGAAGTCGGCTAAGGAGGCTTTTGCTGTTGGGAAGAGGTTTTGGGCAGAGATCGAATCGGGTCGGATTAAGTTACCGAGTGAGAAGAATCAGAGTAGGGAGAGTTGTCCGAATTCGATTGCGTTAACGGGTTCAGTTTTTAGGGAGAAAGGGAGTATTATTGTGTTGCCTTGTGGGATGACATTGGGATCGCATATTACGTTGGTGGGGCGGCCGAGAGAGGCGCACCCCGAGCAGGACCCGAAGATTTCGTTGTTGAAGTCGGGTCAGTATTTGATGGTGTCGCAGTTTATGATGGAGTTGCAGGGTTTGAAGACGGTGGATGGCGAGGATCCGCCGAGGATTTTGCATTTTAACCCGAGGTTGAAGGGCGATTGGAGTGGGAAGCCGGTGATTGAGCAGAACACGTGTTATCGGATGCAGTGGGGCGCTGCTCATCGGTGCGAAGGGTGGAAGTCGAGGCCGGATGAAGAGACTGGTAAATTTGATTCATTGGTTATTGGTTATGTTACGGCGTTTGGATCAAATACAAATTAAATTAGCGTGCTAACAATGAGAACAAGTAGTGTGTTAATTACAAAATTAGACTACTTGTATATATAATTACACTACTTGGTTCATTAATTCGCACTGTTAGCACGTTAATTTGATTTGTACGCTAACGTTCCCCTATATGAACCTATGTTGAAGTTTGTTGGCTAATGTTTTTGAGTTTTGTAGTTGATGATCAGGTGAAATGTGAAAAGTGGATCCGTGATGATGATGATCGATCAGAGGAGTCGAAGTCGAACTGGTGGCTGAACCGGCTTATCGGTCGAACCAAGAAGGTGGCGTTTGACTGGCCATACCCTTTTGCAGAAGGGAAGCTGTTTGTGTTGACTCTTAATGCAGGGTTAGAGGGCTATCATGTTAATGTTGATGGTAGACATATTACTTCATTCCCGTATCGAACCGTGAGTAAACGTTGTTGTAAAAGTTAAATTATTTGCAGACTTGTAGTTGTAGAAATTAATTAAGTTTGTTATAGGGTTTTGCATTGGAGGATGCAACGGGACTGGCGTTAAACGGGGACATTGATGTGAATGCTGTGTTTGCCGCTTCGTTACCCTCGACACATCCTAGTTTTGCTCCTCAACGACATTTGGAGATGTCAGATAAGTGGCGGTCGCCGCCTCTACCAGACGGGCCGGTTGATATGTTTGTTGGGGTTCTTTCGGCTGGAAATCATTTTGCTGAGCGGATGGCGGTGAGGAAGTCTTGGATGCAGCATAATCTTATTAAATCTTCACGTGTTGTTGCTCGTTTCTTTGTGGCATTGGTTAGTAATGGCACATAATATGAGTTTTAGATAGTAATGATAATAATTCTTGTTATTAATATTGTTTTTGAACTTTTGTAGCATGCGAGAAAGGAAGTGAACCTCGAGTTAAAGAAAGAATCAGACTTCTTTGGAGACATTGTGATTGTGCCTTACATGGATAATTATGATCTTGTTGTATTGAAAACCGTTGCAATATGTGAATACGGGGTGAGTTATTTGTTCTTGTATTATTGTTTTTGTTATTAGTGTTTTGCATAAGTTTTATAATATTCTAAGATAACTTATTTTTGGATTTTATTCTTAATACAACTCAGGTTCGTACCGCAGCTGCTAAATACATCATGAAGTGTGACGATGACACGTTTGTGAGAGTTGATGCGGTTCTTAACGAAGCAAATAAAATAGGGGATGGCAAGGGCTTGTATGTTGGGAATATAAATTATTATCATAAACCATTACGATCTGGTAAATGGTCTGTAACATACGAGGTACTAAATTATTCATAATCTGCTTTATTCTAACTTCTAAGATATGATAATCTTTTAAAACCGCATACAAAATCTTTTTTATTTCGTTAGGAATGGCCTGAAGAAGATTACCCACCGTATGCAAACGGTCCTGGGTACATATTATCATCAGATGTTGCAGACTTCATTGCAACCGAATTCGAGAAGCATCGGTTGAAGTTGTTCAAGATGGAAGATGTGAGTATGGGAATGTGGGTGGAACAGTTTAATGATACAAAGCCAGTAGAATATGTTCACAGTTTGAAGTTTTGTCAATTTGGATGCATTGAGGATTATTATACAGCACATTATCAGTCTCCGAGACAAATGTTATGCATGTGGAATAAGTTGCAAATTCACGGGCGCCCTCAATGCTGTAATATGAGATGACAGTCGAAGGTTGACACCCACTCGGTAGTGTGGGCCGGTCAAGAAAGGTTGGCTCGGGATTCTTTGATTATTTCGTTCTATGTTCCCTTGGGTGTTAGTGTTGTATATGTGTGCGGGAAAGTTTTGGTATAGTAGAATCTCGGGTCTGTGTAATTTATTGTAGAACTTTAACAAGCTGGGAAGGTTTTGTTGGATTTTAATTTAAAGGTAACATCTTTCTTTACATTGATCATCTTTTTTATGCGCTATATTGGTTAGTTGATATCCATATTGATGTTATTTTGTGTTTGTTACCTAAACCTAAGGTTTGCCCTTAAGTAGATCAAATTTCAGAAAACAAAATTGTCTTTTCACAGTTAACAGGATTTTGCCATTTTGGTTATTCTTTTCGAATATTAAGGGCCTTAACATTATATGTTATGTGGACCCAAACTGGTCATGAGCCATGACACATAACACATTTAGCTTTCACATATCATGTGGTTCAAATCAAATTGATCAATGACAATTCTAGCTTTTGCAAGTTCTATTGCTTAAAATTGACAACCTGGCCTGTTATATGCTTCTATGTTTTCTATCAGTGACGTCTATAACTTTTACTTTCATTCTGTTTTCTTGCATGGCTGGGTAAATAGCATTTGCTTTCGCTTTCATTTTGCCAATTTTGTTTTGACCCGTCTCCGTCGCTATAACTAGCTACAACCAGTTAAATAAACCCAAAATTCATTGCTAGACAAAAATGATGACCAAATTATATCAATGAGCTTCAGATCCGTAGTCCAAAGGAACAAATTAATGAAGCCATTTTCGGAGCCTAAGGTTCGGTGGTTGGATTATAATTTATGCTTTCAAAACTAAATTTGGCAAAATTATAATTTTTTAAAATTTGATATATTTCTTAACATCACCCAACCAAAAATACTAAACAAGCTTCTATGTATTAACGATAACGCTTAAGCATAACTCCATAAGAAATACAACAAATAAACCCAAAGTCTTTACACACACTGTTAAATGTAGACTATAACATGTGTTTTGTCATGTCATTTAGTCCATTGTCTGCCTAAGTTTGAATATGAATCCTTTCTCAAAAATATGCTTCTACAAACTAGGCTAGCCACACATTGGCTTTTATTACTCGACATAAGGTGATCAAGCAAATAGGTAAAAATAATTTTAACCATCATCAAACAAATAAAAAGGATCCAAGAAGCAGAAAAGATGCTTTAGTATAACTCGAACAAACCTCAAAAACCTAAAACATTTGTCAATTTTCAACATGAAAAACGCAAACCAACTAAAAACCTTAGCTAGCTCATGCTACAGTAATAGGGTACTCGAACACAACATCTTTACCAGAAAGCTTCCTGTACACTCCACTGAATGTCTCTAGCTTGTACTCGGTGTCATTGCGTGCCTTTGGGTCCAAGAAAACCTGCACAAAGTACAACCTCCAGGTCACAACAAAAATACACCTAGCCATGCATACATTCTATATTAAAAGGAATAACATTAACCATCATGATTTTGGAACCATCGAGTCTGTATCGAACACGTTTCCCCACAATCTCAGCTGGGTGCACCACATCTTCCAGCATTGCTTCGTGCACAGATGTAAGGGTGCGGGATCGAGGTCTCTGGGCTGCAGACCCTTTCTTTGGGGGCCTAACGATCCGTCTGGTGGCAATGAAAACCACATCCTGTAACAAACATCAGTTGCATATAACTACAATTCCAAAATAAAAATATAATAATAATAAATAATAATAATAATAATAATAACAATAACACGTAGAAAAAATACCTTCCCGCTGAACTTCTTCTCAAGCTCTCTAACAAGCTTAGTATGAATCTTGCGAAATGATTTCCTTAACCTATAAGGAACATGAATCACAACAGCCTTTCGACTCCCAGAGACATCAATTTGACTGCAAAAAAGCATTAACGTTATTTGATGGAAGTAAAAAGTGGTTATAATTCAAAAACTCGTATGAGAGCGTAGAAACTTACTTTGCAGAGTTGATATATAAGTCCTTCAAATCACTTTTGAGCTCTTGGTGAGTGTTCTCCAAGTCAAACAATGCCTGCACAAAACTAATCAATATAAATAAACTTAAATGAAAGCAAGCATATGTAACTAATAAATTATTACCTGAGCAACAGTTTGCTCAAACTCGGTGGGTTCAACATCCTTGTCCTTTTGGATCTTCTTCATCGAGGTATACATCTTGAAAAACTGGTTTTACAAAGCCATTATTTAATCAAACTTGTGTTAATATAAATTCAAACAAAGGTATTATAAATAACTACCAAGAAATTTGGTTATGCTTATGTGAATACAGGAATGACAGATTATATCAACAAAATGCAAACCCTAAGTTAAAACATTAGTGTAAGAAAAACATACACGCCTAGAAAGATTTCAATGAAAAGAGAATTAGATACACAGTTTTCATATGTACATGTCCGACTCACAAACTACTAAATACAACAATTAAAGTAGACAGCACCACATAAATAACCAATGGCAAGCGGAAGCACAACCTTATTAACATCCAGCATCAAAACATTCAACTTAATGAATAAATGACAACAATAATAGCAAATCACAATTAAATATTATACAGAGTCAATACACTTGTGAGAAGCTATATATATTTTATAATAATATTATATATTATAAATAAAATAAATAAATAAAACAAATTTTATTGTAAACCTAGTTTACCATTACGTCATAATGATTTCTAGTTAAACTAGTATGCTGTATTTCCTTTAGTAATTCTAGCCTACTCCGTTCTTGATTTCCAACAGAAAATTTTGAATCTTACTCATTACATAATTGATTTTAAATTGAAAATTTTTACCTAACTTTTTTTTGAATTACCAATGTCTAGCTCGTCCTCTCCCGTGTAGACATATATATACACACACAAACGCATATGTGCGAATAAATGTAGGGAAAGCAATCTTTAGACATTGGCGGTTCAAAACGTTAGTTAGGAATTCGAAAAAAAAAATAATGTGTAAGAAAGATACCAACATATCTTTTTGAAAGAGAGATCAAATTAAGACCAAAATTGCAATGGAAAACAAAGCTAACTTGTATAACCGGAGGTCCGTAATTTAAGTAAGACCTAAAACTTGAGGAAAAACAAATAAGACATCAATTTGAAAAAAACATGCGCAGTTGTTGCAAACTTAAAACTAAGTTTACAAACAAAAGTTACATATTAAATAGAAATAGAGTCGACTATACGGTTTACATATACGGAACACAATGACAAGAACTAAGTTGGATGCTGAACAACTTTATTAACATCCAACAACATAAAAACATTTAACTTAACAAACAAATGGCATAAATTATATGCAAGCAAGTACCTGAAAACTGCAAAAAATAACTACTTTTAAGTTTTAACATGATTAAGCATTTTACATTCTCGTATAGATTCATCAATCATACAACTTCGTATTATATTATTAAAAGCAAAAAAATCACATAATTTTCTCTCTGTATACCTAATTTTCCATTTGCAGCATCCTAAATAATATTCCTCTAGCATAGCGTAATTAACTTGTTAATTTTTTCTTCAATTTTTAGTTCATACCTAAATAATATTCCTCTAGCTATATAAGCAAGATCCCATTGCTTAAACAGTTTTAGTATTACTCCGTTATTGCTTTCAAACGAAAATTTTAACTAAAACCAATAATTTTCATTCCAAAACAACAGTGGATTAAGACTAGAAATGCCAACAGAAACGAAGCAAATATATATAGCTAGAAGAAAATGATTTAAGTATGAAATTAGTGTAGTTAACTTATGATAATGTTGCAATTGAAAAACTAGATCTAAGGGGGGGAAAAAGTTATACTTTCCTGTGTTCTTTTACTTGTAATAATAAAACACAAAACAAAAATAAATATATATAGACTGGTATAAAACTTACGCTGAATCGAAGGATAGGTAAAACCTAACCAGCTTGGAGGAGTTGAGGAGGAGAAAGCTGCTGCTGCTGCTGCTGCTGCTATAGTCACCAAACGCATACACCAGATGCCCTAAATATTTTTGCCTTTTATATGTTTGGGCTGAAACTGTGCTACGCATTATTATTGGGCTCACTTTCTAATCTTTTACTAAAGCCCAAATCAAAGTATTTTATAAAAAATAAACTAGCTTGGTGTTTGCGGCGAGGTACACGCTCAAACACGACATTGAACGTGTAAGTGGTGACCTCACTATAGTACGCACGTATCCTGACTATAGTATGCGTGCAATGCGGCGTCGGACGCGTAACCATTCGTCGGTGAACAGGTAACTCGGTCCGAAACATGATCCAAGCCCACCAGACCCGTTGCGGCCCTAATTGCATGTCACGTAACATGTTATTTTTAAATTTTAAAAATTTTAGCAATACTTACTCAAATTAAAGAGGATAAAATGCTCGTTTTTATAGTGTAATTTTTAAAAAATAATATCAACATGTAAATAAGTTATGGTCGTTAAAACTTCGTGGGGTTATTGGTTTAGAATAAGAAGGTTAATATGTAACTATTTAGTAAGTTAACAAAACTTACTCTTAAGTTTAAGGACCATAATTGTAAGTATGTTTCAAACTAAATTATTAAAAGTTAAAACTTTAAGTGTACATGATCATAGTAAGCAAATATTATACCCCCCCTAGATTTTCAAAATTGATTGCATTATTGATTATAATAGTGATTGTACCTATTAAAATTTAAGAGGTCAATTACTCATGCATTATATACAGTATAGATATCGTTAGTTGCTGATATAATGAAGACATTAGATCTCTCGGTTTTTTTGTTTCTAAAATAGGTCAAACTATAAGTTTATAGAATGGACGAATTGGTGTAAATTTAATTTGTTGTAAAGTTTGTTTTGGAGCTCCTCTTTGGCTTGTGAGAGGTGTTTCGTTGTTTGTGTTACGGGGTGGTTCTCTTCGTCAGCTGTTTATAGAAGTTTACTTAAGAAAAAGAGAGCTATGTTTTGGTTTATGTCGTTTTCCGCTATACTTTATAGCTTAAATTAAATATTATGTGTCTTTTTCTGAACTTATAAACAATATAATTATTCAAATAGGGGTTTTTAGTGCATATTTTCTCACGCTACAATTTTTAATGCGTAAATACGGTTTGAGTAACAACAATATTTTGAAGGTTTGTAAAGTATATAATGATTAACCGTGGTGTCAAAAGTTTGATATGGTTATATACAATTTGAAAATCAAGGGTTAGATACAAAAGTTTGATATGGTTAGTAAAGTATATAATGATTAACCACGAAGCACACAACCATATTTTGAGTTGACTCTGACCATTGGATCACCTCAAGATTAAATAATGGCCACGTTAATTAAGCATTTTTGAAAAATCCATTTGGATGGATTTGACATGAAAATAGTCTTCTTTTCTTTCCCAAGAAAATATTATTATTGCTCAATAGAAAATATCACTTTCCTACTGTGACATAGAAAGTTTAATAAACTTGGATATTAATATCATGACAACACTTTGATTGAACATGACTCACCTTTACAAAAATAAAACATTGGTAAAACTATCACATAAATTAACAACATACAATCGATCTCTTTCTCACCACCCTTGCAATTGCTTCACCTTCTTTGCAAAATCGAAGCGTAAAACCCCCTCGTGCGAAGAAACAAGACGAAGGAAAACAGAACCCCGAAAGCACTAACCGCAGCAAATATTAAATACGAAAGCATAAAACAATGTAGCCCGTGACACGATACCTCATTAGCTTGTACTTCCTTATCATATATCCTGCCAATCACTTGCACTGAAAATATATACGAACCAATCGGGTTAGCCGCAGCTATAGTATTGAATATAGTCCCCATATGTTTCACCCCAAATATCTCCGAAGTTATTGTAGGCATCAAAGACCATTGTGACCCGTAACAAATACCCACAATCACCGAACCAATGTACAAATTCCCGCTTAAACCAATGATCAAATGACCCACAACCATCGCTAATTGCGTAAAGCAAATAAACAAAGGCCTCCCTCCACCGTATCTAAGTAGGAACAAATCAGACACGTATCCACCACCAAACCGGCCAAGAAAGTTCCATATACTCCATAACGAAACCATTGCATTGATCTCAACCGTTGAGTAGTCAAGTGACTCGCCTATTTGAGTTATATTATTAATTGTGGCTAGCCCTGACCCCAATACACAAACCATGGCTATAAACAACAACCAAAAGTTGAGTGTGCCCGTCGCTTGTAGCAAATTCATTTCAATTTCCTGAGTCTTCGAAGTTATGATCAATGGATCCGTCGTGCTAGGGGGTAATGGTAGTTGTTTGTTTTTTTGAGTAGTGTGGGCTACTTGAAGAGGAGATAGGACCATAATTAAAAGAATAGTTGTTGTTGCAATGTGAGCCCATAGTGGGAATGTGAAGATGATTTGTAAGATGATTATGATCATTAGATATGTGGCGATGATGATTGCGATCAATGAGAAGCGATTCAAGTGAGGTTTGTCATTGCTCGTGTTTGAAGGGTCCGCGTGAACAAATGACATCAACGTGAGAGTCACGAGTGTAGGAAAGACAGCAAGCATGAGTAAATAAGAGGCTGGTTTGCCGTCAATTAGCGTGTGGTATATTTGAATTAGTATTGCTCCGCTAAGCCCCAAAAACCCCTATAAGTTTAAGAAAAAAATTCACAATAGTAAGAACAATGCATATGTTTAGAAACCTTTTGATGCATATCATAACATCCATTGTAAAAAAGTGATTGAATAGTCGACTACTTGAGTTTGAGTTTGTGTTTGTGATCCTCTTTCATCATACATGGACCAAGTATATTTATGGGCCCATATATTTAATTAACACAAAAGAAAAGTTAATAGAATTTTAAAAAAATGCCTCTTTAAAAAACGTTTTAAAAAAATGCCTCTTTAGTTATATAACGTTTTGTTTTAGCTTAGCAATTTAAAACTAAAATATGCTTCTTTAAAAAAATGCCATGCCTTTATGTAACATTTGTAAGCCTAATTTGTTGTATTTAAATTTAATCTATTGTATTTTAGTTAGTATATGTATTTACAATTTGTTATTGACTTATTGACTAAAAATTTGTATGTTAATAATATTGTTTTATTAATAGTCTAATATATTCAACTTAATATGTTAGAAGATAATTTTAATTTGTTATATTTATTGTAATAATATAGTAAATTATATTATTAATAATTATATTAATAAAAAACTAAATATTTATACTTTACAAAACTAAATAATTTTGTTCATATATTAATATAAAATAAAAGTCAGTTTTTTTTTGAAAAGCTAATATCAGTAAACAAAAAATATATCTAGACTAGATAGAGATTAGACTAGACACAACAATATACTCGATAAATAAAAGTCAACTAACAAATGCAAGATAATGGTATGAATAAATTAATTTATTGTTGCTTGGGTTTATTCTTAGATCATCTTATGTACCAATAATTAAGAGAATAAATTGATTAACAAAGGACGACTTAACTAATTTTTACATAAAAGTTTCGTATACATAGATATGATTACACAAGTTTCAGGTTACCTTTATGATGCCAACACTAGTTCCACTATAATCTGGGAAGTTACGAACAGCAACAACCACATTCCCAGTGTTAACAAATGTCAGAGCATGTGCTGCCATGAACATAAACAAACACATAACCCAAACATGTGGCCTATCAATGACTCCCGCAACAGACAACCACATTAGAAAGTAACCCGCAAAGAACTGAACCGCACCCGCTATATACACCAACGAAAGCCCAGACCCAAAGCAACTAGACGAACCATCCTCGTGACCAGTAACGGCATCATAGAGTAGACCGGATAGTACTCCAATATTAGCACCGATGTCCTTGAAGACGGATACGGTGTCTAGAGTGGACTGATCGTAGCCCTGACTGGATTTGAGGGCCGCGGAGTATATTCCGAAGGTGTAGGAGGCACCTGAGCTGCACTGGATCCATATGCTGGCCACCGTAGATAACCACTTGCTGCGTTCCATTATTAAATGGAATATACGTTCAATTGGTTTTGGAGAGTAATTTCATCAAGACGTGTTTCATGTGTTGCCGATAGGCAGGAGGTTGGGACTATTTATTTCGTCCACTATTAATATACTAGTACTAGAGAATTAATTAACATTGGATGTAGACTTGGTATACCTATTAAACAGTAATAAAGTTTATTTTAACTTTTAAGACTATACATATATAGTCATTCTAAAATCATGTTGAAATACAACTTTGCCTACCAACTACATCCTTGTCTTAAATAATACCCACGGATATTACTATATAAACAGTATGTATATTGCATAGGCCGGTTAGTTTTGCTTCTCGGCTCTAATCGAACCATAACCGAATACTTAGATAATATGGATTAATAAACCACTTACTTTTGATTGGATGCGGTTCGGTTATTTAGTTGATCTGGGATTATGATCGATTCGTTTTATATTGATAAATGATAACTTAAGAAAAAACAAAAACCAGAAAAAATTGACTCGTTTTAAGGGCAGCGGATACGGTGTCTAGAGTGGATTGATCGTAACCCTGACTCGATTTAAGGGTGGCGGAGTATATACCGAAGGTGTGGTGGCGCCGGAGCTACACTAGGTGAGTGAGAAATTTTCTAATACATTGTTGAGACGAAAGGAGTAAAGTATTGCAAAAATTTCTAATACATTGTTGAGACGTGTTTTTTTATCCACGTGTTAACATACCGAGCGTGCCAAAAAACTTTGATCTAAAATTGAGACGTGCTTTTTTTAATGTCGGCACGTAAATAAAAAAATCACGTTTTAACGGTGTACTCGAAATTTTGCTAAACTTTATATTTTAAAAGTTATATAAGACAACCTAATTGTGGCTAAAACTAAATATAATAATTTTATATCTAAAAATGTGTCAAGAATTCTTTAAAAAAATTTTCCCGACTATTTTTTTACCTAAAATAGTCGTCTCGACTCCCGACCAATTTAGTGTTACAAAATACTTGCCCTGAAAACTTTCTTAGTCTAAATAATTCATCGTCCTAACCATATTTTCGTTAACTTTAAGAACCTAGTTGTCCTGAGTTGTTTGTGGTGGGATTTTGGAAAAAGTTTGCGAATGATAGGTAAACGTCGAAACCCATTTCAGAAATTGGATATTTTCTTAATTTCCCCTCGTATAATCCGTTCTCAACTTAAGATTCTCTTACATATCTTTTGTCATTTTACTAGAGTTTGGTTGTTCAATAAGCGGTTTATACAAGTCCGTTTGACACATGAGTGGACTAAGAATCTCGAGTACATGTGCGATGAAAATTGGTTGGAGTCCGCTTGTTCAATAAACGAACTATTATTTGTGTCCACTTATCCAAAACTCACCTACAAGCACTTAACAATTTCCTAACACACCTAGTTGTACGAAAAAATTTGGTTGTGAGTGGATGAGATATAAAGTGTTATTGCTCATGAGTAAATTTAGAGAAGACATTATTCATTATCTATAATTGTTTAATATTTGTTAAAAGTGGTTCTGAATGAATGAGAGAAAATTTAATCAAAATGCATAAAAAACTTATTATTCAATTAAAAAATATAGAGAAAATTATAGTGATTATTAGTTTGAAGTAATCCAAAACTATTAAGTCACTAGTTACATGAAGATGCAGATTAGATTATTTCTGATTACGTGACTTGTTTTTCTTTTCCTAGTTAGATCACTTGAGTTTCAAACATTCAATGAATGTTCTAATTCTAATTTTTTTTCTTTTTCCTATTTAACAGGTAATATTGCTGATATCAGGCTTTTTTTTCCTTGTCAATGTTGATGTGCAAGTATAAAATCTTCAAATTTTAGAAATGGATCTCTCTTAATGCTTTAATTACTCTATCAAACATCTTTACGGTTTGTGACTCCTAAGAATAGTTACCTTACAAACATACCTACTCAATGGAATATTGA
This sequence comes from Bidens hawaiensis, assembly GCF_021521415.1. Taxonomy (NCBI): domain Eukaryota; kingdom Viridiplantae; phylum Streptophyta; class Magnoliopsida; order Asterales; family Asteraceae; genus Bidens; species Bidens hawaiensis. Next base: position 54,272 of record NW_027495048.1, on the reverse strand, counting down.
AATATAATTAATGTATAACTGGATCCGACATCCGATATCTACACCCAATTAATAAAAAGTATTTAAAAACAAATCGATAAGCTAACATCGACAAAAAAAAGGTGAAACACATGTCGTAAAATTATGAAAATCCGAGGATGTGAATGGCTTATTAGTTTTAAGATTGAACAAGATCGAAAAACCTTAATTACTTACAAAAACACTAAAGTGGGTAGGTAGACCAAATGCAAAATGAAACCGAATATCCTGGAGTTAAACATCGTGGAGACAGGTCAGGTGAAGGAGATACTTATTATATTTAATTCGGATTATCAAATGGCATATTGTGCCTCAAAATTAATAAAAAAATAAAGAGCATTAATCACATGATAATTTTAAAATACGAAATGGAAAACATGTAAATTACAAAAAACAAAAACTCATTGTTTATCTAAATAAATGATGATGATAAAAGGATGACAACCAAACAAATGAGAATAATTTATAAACTGTTATTAAGGTTGGATGAACAGTTTGCTTATGTTCAAACACAATTGAATAAACATCCCTTTGCTTGTGTTAGTTCCTGGAATTAATAAAATGCAATTCCTTGTTTTTATTCATTTATAAGTTATTAAATCAAGTAAATAAATTTCAAGTTGAACAACTGACGACTGATTCGTCAATTGTTCACCTCATTTACAACCATGGGCGGAACTTTAAAGGGGCAAGGAGGGGTTCCGGCCACTCTTGTTTTTTGGCTCAAAACATCTAAATATAGCTCATATAGTTTTGATAAACATAACCCATATATTTACAATAATATTTTTGGGCTATAAGTGATAATATATATGATTTTTGATAGTCAAACAAAGCCAACTATTATAAATGGTTATTTTTTAAGAATTTATGATATTAATTTGGTGAAAATATTGATTTTTTATGCGTAAGAACTTAATTAATTTCAATTATTTTCGGCCTCTCCTATTTAAAAATTTAAGTTTCGTCACTTAAGTGATTGTTAAAATATTTACTAAAACTAGTTAGTTTTTAGTGATATTTTTAAGACATTTCATACTTCACATTTTAAACCTGGAAAAAGATGAATTGATGAACACATATTTTGTATTCAGTATTATGAACATAATTTGTAGATAAAATATATTTTTCTTATAATTTTGTAAGCCCATTGGTCGTCATTAATTCATTTATGCCAACAAAGTTATTCCGTATCGTGGCAACTCAGAGTGAATCCAGAAATATGGCTTGAAGTTATCTGTCCACGTAAGAAGATCAGGGATTTGATTTATGTACAATTTTTAAATAAATATAATGTTCTAATTACAAAGAATTCTTAGGCCATGTGTAGTGGGGCTCGGGCTTGGGCGAACTGAGACGAGAATGGAACCGAACACCGCCCCCTCCCCCCCACCGGCGATAAGTGGGCGAAAAGGGGTGGGGGCGGGGTGTTTTTATCGCCGTGGAAGAATAAGAAATATTATTATTTTATTACATGTTGTGTGTGTATATATATGTATATGTATATATGTTGTGTGTGTATATATATGTACATATGTTGTGTGTGTTTATATATGTATATGCAAAATGAATCCTAGAAACAACCCAAACCAACCGAACCACCCATTCCCTCCTTTCGATCAACACCATGGTTCGCAAAACCAACCGAACGTGAATTTACAATGGAACCCGATGAACCTAAACCAACCGAGCTATCCATTTCAATTTCCCGACCCGAACCTAAACATGTACGCCAAAGGAGCTATATGTTTTTTTTATATTTTTAATTAGGTATTTTTTTGTATTTCTTTTTAATTTTAATGCATTTTTATTTAATTATTTGAAAAAATTGGTTTTTATTTGATTAGTTTAATTATAAAAAGAAAATAATAAAAAAAGATACTGTGGGCCTAATTTGTAGCCCCTACACCATTACACCCCAAAAAACAAATTTATTTAAATAATTAAATAAAAATGCATTAAAATTAAAAAGAAATACAAAAAAAACATACCTAAAAAAATACATAACTAAATATATTAAAAAAACATAACTAAAGAAAAAAATTAAAAAAAACATAGATAAAAAAAAGAAACTAATATTTGTAATATTCGCGCATTTTTTCACGTCGGCGTTGCATTAATAATGCGGCATCCTCGTGAAACCCCTCCGATTTGAGGGATTCGTAGTCGTTTTCATTTGTTTTAATTCGAACGTCTGGTTCAGCTTTTCTTGTTGTTTGTTGGATGCTCGAATGTCGGCTCCAATTACGGTGGCATTTATTTCCAAACGACCAACCAACTCGTTTATTTCAACGGGCTCCGTAGTGAATCGTGTTGACGACGAACCTTCCCCCTTATTTTTCCTCGATCTCCCGCGTGGTCGAGGCAACTCCTCTACCTCGTCGTCGTCGTCGGGTATATTAAAATCATCGGCTAAATTAACCGTGTCGTCCAGGAAGAAGCTACGAGCATCGGAGGGTGTGTTTTGTAACACCCCGACCAAAGGCGGATTATACATCGGGGCGCCACATATTGCTTCATTACTCGCGACACTATTGGTGTCAATATTTATTAATACACATTTTATCGCGCACGCGCAGCGGGGAAAGTAAAGAACATAAATCAAACATAAATCAATATATTATAAATTATAACATTCAAACAACATTAACTTGTCTTGATACATTTTAATTCTAGGTCCAAAAGTAAAAACTTCCTACGTGTCCACAAGCTCCAAAACAGCTACTGCAAACCTGAACATGTGTTAAAATAAACGTCAAACACTCGCGTGTTGGTGAGAAATCAAGTTTAATACAATACATAGATAACAATAAATCTGCGCGCAACATGTGTATGTCTGGTTTTCAACAAGGGTGTAATCTGATCGGGACCAACTCTAAGAGACAAGACTGCCAGTGCTCACAATTGAGCTCACAAACAAGACTAACTGTGCAAGTGTAACAAAAGAGAAAATCATAAACGATAGTTCTCCCGTGTTCATCTAATGGTACCATGAAAACTGCGGAATAGACCGACAAGACGGTTAATGATCCACACATACAAATAAACAGCCAAGTCTACGTCCTCAACACATGGGATACTGCGCGACTAAAGTTCATAAACAGTTTAAGACTCTAAGTTTGTATGAACACATGAACATCCCAAAACATTAAAAGCAAAAAGGGATTAGATACGAGATTACTCACTTGATAAACGATGCGGTGTAAGATAAAGCAAGAACCAACTTTAAACAAGCACAAGTTAACCTATAATTAAAGATTATTGTTTTAATGATCGGTTTTAAGTCTTGATTACAAGTTAGCATAATTAATAAGTTATTATATATATTACCGGAAAACAGGGCAGAGGAGAGGAGAAAACGGAGGCAGAGAGGGAGGCGGCAGAGAGAGCAAGGAGGAGGTCAGGAGAGAGTAAGTGTTTTGTGTGTGTAGTGTTAGGAAAAAAATAATACTATTATTTATAGAGAAACCCTAGGAGACATAAATCCAGAAAAAAAAGGGAAAAGATTCCAAGACAAACAGAACAAGACAAAACAAAAGATAACAAAAGATATCAAAAGATATGGCAGCTGCAGGGGGCAAGATAAAGCTGTCAGGGAACAGTAAAAAGGCATGGGCGGTTCAGATAAAGGTACTGGTCAAGCATGGCAAAAGCAGATCTCAAAAGATAATGTCAGTCACTTTTTCTACCAACCAATGGGGTTGGTACGCATGCTGCGCCGAAAGTAACTTATTCAGACATTAGATAGGTTAGGTCAACAGCTCAGAAGAAAAGGCAACACAAAAGCATACAGGCTGGATAAAACAGAAGACTAGACTAAAGGGTCAAGCGCGAGAAGGCTGAGTGCGCGAGCGCGAAGGCTGGCACAACAATCCGTAGCGCACTGCGGGAAGAATCACATCCTTAGCGTGCTGTGTGAAGAACTAGAATTCTAAGCGCATTGCGGGAAGAACATGCATTCTTAGCGCGCTGCGAGAAGAGTTCTCTTCACGCATCGCAGGAACAAGATGTCTTCACGCAGGCTTCCATGTAAGGAGTCTGGCGCGTGGAGCTGCGCAGACAACCTTAGGCGGGAAGAACCAAAGGATAAGCAAAGAGTTAGAAGAAAAAAGAGGGAAACAAGGCGTAAGGGCGGGACGGCGACAAGAGGGAAAAGAAGGCGGAAAGAGAGGAGGAGAGGGACGGGACGGCGGAAAGAAAGAGAGAAAGAGGCGGGAAGGAAAAGTATATTATTATTATTAAAAGTAAAATATAAGTATAAATAAATATTAAATCATAAAAGAAAGAGTTCGGGTAAGAGAAACGGGTACCTGGGTCGGGTCGGATCGGGCAGATGTCACAGTCTCCCCTACTTTAAGAAATTTCGTCCCGAAATTTATCTCGAAGTAGGTTGCGCAGAGAACAGGTGCGGGTACTTGATCTTCATTTGATCTTCCCTTTCCCATGTAAACTCGGCTCCGCGCTTGGACTCCCAACGAACTTTCACGATAGGGATACGACTGCGCTTGGTTTGCTTAACCTCGCGATCCATAATCTCAACAGGCTTCTCAACGAAATGCATAGATTCATCAACTTGGACTTCATCAAGTGGAATGTGAAGGTTCTCGTCAGCTAAACACTTCTTGAGATTGGATACATGGAACGTTGGATGTACATTACTGAGCGCGGGCGGCAGGTCAAGTCTGTAGGCAACTTTTCCCACACGCGCGAGAATCTTGAATGGACCAACATAACGAGGAGCAAGCTTACCTTTCTTCCCAAAGCGGACAACACCTTTCCAGGGCGACACTTTGAGGAGAACAAGATCACCAACTTGAAATTCGAGAGGCTTTCGCCTGCGATCTGCGTAACTCTTCTGTCGGCTTCTAGCAATCAGCAGATGATCACGGATCTTGGCGATTTTATCTGTTGTCTCTTGAACAAGTTCGGGTCCTGTGATTTGAGTTTCACCCACTTCGCTCCAACAAATCGGGGAGCGGCACTTACGACCGTAAAGTGCTTCAAATGGGGCCATACCGATACTGGAATGATAGCTGTTATTATAAGAGAACTCGATCAAAGGCAGGTGCGAATCCCAATTACCTCCAAAATCAAGAACACAAGATCGGAGCATATCCTCAAGAGTTTGAATAGTTCGCTCAGACTGACCGTCAGTCTGAGGATGATATGCCGTACTCATGTCCAAGCGAGTTCCTAGCGCAGATTGGAGAGATTTCCAAAAGCGAGATATAAAACGGCCATCGCGATCGGATATGATGCTCAAAGGAGTACCATGGCGGCAGACAATTTCCTTGACATAAAGCTGTGCGAGATGCTCAACACGGTAGTTTTCCCGAATGGGCAGGAAGTGAGCAGACTTAGTCAAACGATCCACTATTACCCAAATGCTATCATGTTTGCTTGCTGTCAAAGGTAACTTGGTAATGAAGTCCATCGCTATACCTTCCCATTTCCACGTAGGAATTTCTGGTTGTTCGAGCAAACCAGATGGGCGTTGGTGTTCAGCTTTTACTTTAGAACAAGTCAGACATTTAGCTACGAACACAGCAATATCCTTCTTCATACCGGGCCACCAATAAGTTATGCGCAAATCCTTGTACATCTTATCAGCGCCGGGATGAATAGAATATCGAGATTTGTGTGCTTCACTCAGGATATCAGCGCGAAGATTCTCATCAAAGGGAATCCAGATGCGATTGAGATAACAGAGAATTCCACTCAGATTAGGGACAAAGTGTGCTTCCGCGCCACACGCTAACTCGGCGCGAAGGTTACCATTACTGATGGATGCGCGCTGCGCGTCACGAATACGCGATTCAAGGTTGCTTTGAATCGGCGCGAAGTGAAGCTGGGTGCGCGGCAAGATACAGTTAAGCTGACAGGGTTTTCGGCTGAGCGCATCGGCTACCACATTAGCCTTACCAGGATGATACCGGATCTCACAATCGTAATCGCTGATGAGTTCGTTCCATCGGCGTTGTCTCATGTTAAGTTCCTTCTGATCAAAGATATGCTGAAGGCTTTTATGGTCAGTGTAGAGGATACACTTAGTACCATAAAGGTAGTGTCTCCAGATCTTCAAGGCAAAAACAACTGCACCAAGTTCGAGATCGTGAGTTGTATAATTCTTTTCATGAACCTTGAGTTGCCTTGATGCGTAAGCGATAACCTTGCCTCGTTGCATAAGAACACAACCGAGACCTTGGTTGGATGCATCGCAGTACACGACAAAATCATCATTACCCTCAGGTAGCGCAAGAACAGGAGCTTCACACAACAAACGCTTGAGCGTTAGAAAGGCTTCTTCTTGCTTCGAGCCCCAAATATACGGTTTACCTTTGTGCGTTAGAGCTGTTAAAGGCAAAGCGATCTTCGAGAAGTTCGAAATGAATCGCCGGTAGTAACCAGCTAAGCCCAGAAAGGAACGGATCTCAGAAGGAGAGGATGGCGTAATCCAGTTCTTGATTGCTTCAATCTTGGATGGGTCGACATGAATACCCATCTTGTTTACAACGTGACCAAGAAACTGTACTTCATCAGACCAGAATTCACACTTGGAAAGCTTAGCATAGAGCTGCTCGGTTCGGAGCTTTTGCAATACCAATCGGAGATGTTGCTCATGCTCGGCCTTGGTCTTAGAATACACCAGAACATCATCGATAAACACAATCACGAATTTATCCAAGAAAGGCCTACACACCCGATTCATTAGATCCATGAAAACGGCGGGTGCGTTGGTTAGACCGAATGACATGACCAAGAATTCAAAATGGCCATAACGAGTTCGAAAAGCAGTCTTCGGAACATCTTCATCGCGGATGCGCAACTGGTGATAGCCAGAGCGGAGATCAATCTTCGAGAAACAAGAGGCACCTTGGAGTTGATCAAAGAGGTCGTCAATACGCGGTAAGGGATACCGGTTTTTAATGGTGAGTTTGTTCAACTCGCGGTAATCTATACACATGCGAAACGATCCATCTTTCTTTTTAACGAACAACACCGGAGCACCCCAGGGCGAAGAGCTAGGGCGGATGAATCCTTTAGCAGTCAACTCTTGAAGTTGGCTGGCCAATTCTTGCATCTCAGCGGGCGCAAGACGATAAGGAGATTTAGCTACGGGGGAAGCACCAGGGACAAGATCAATACGGAACTCGACTTCACGAGCGGGAGGGATACCAGGAAGATCATCAGGAAAAACTTCAGGGAAATCACGCACAACAGGGATATCGCGAAGCTTCTTCTCTTCAGCAGGTTTAACCACATGGGCTAAGAAGGCAACACACTTCTTCCGCATGAGTCTTTGGGCTTCGGCGCAAGACATAAGCTTAAGACCACTGGAGGGTTTTTCGCCGTAAATATGAAGATCACCATTTTCTCGAGGAATGCGAATCATCTTCTTGGCGCAAATAACTTCGGCGCGATTATGCGAGAGCCAGTCCATACCAATAATAACATCAAAGCTTCCAAGAGGCATGGGGATGAGGTCAATCAGAAAATCGTTTTCGTTAAGGTTAAGCGTACAATCTTTAATCACTGAGTTTATTAAAACAGTTTCACCGTTAGCCAATTCAACTGAAAAATCTTCTTTTAAATTGTTGCGCGGTCGCGCAAGCTTCTGCTCGAAGGCGCGAGAGATAAAACTTCGATCGGCGCCAGTATCAAAAAGTACAGAAGCATAAAATCCGTTAAGTAAAAATGTACCATTAACTACGTCATTATTCGCTTGCGCTTGGTGCGCGGTTATGTTAAAAGCTCGTCCACGCGTTACTTGGTTTGAAATCTGGTTCACCGGATTCGCTTGCGTAATCTGAACTTGTAGTCTCGGGCACGCGTTCCGGAAATGACTGGGATCACCGCAGTTATAGCACGACCTGGGTCGTGGGTTTTGGTAGATTGATTGTGGGTTCTGCGGGTAGACTGGTGGTGTTGGCGCAATTGGATTGGCGGGAAGGACTCTACAGTTCTCAGCAGTGTGACCAGTACGGCCACATCGGGTACAAAGTCGACACGGGGTTTGGGTTGGGTGGTGAAATCTACAGGTTGGGCAAAAGGGATGGTTTCCTGTGTAAGGTTTCTTAGTTGGCGGGGCAGGGAGTGCTGGATTGGTTAGGGCATAGTTGTGTACTACAGGGGGAGTTGGGTAAGCTGACAGAGGGTTAGGCGCGTAAACTGGGGGTTGGTAAATGGGTTGCTGGACAATGGGCGGGTTGGTAAGCGCATAGGCCTTGCGCCTGCGCTTGAGGTTGTTATGGTTTGAGTGTTCAGGTTTGGTTTCTGTTGGTTCAGGGGCAGTCTTGGTGAGTTTGGTCTTCTCAGTTCCCCGCAGGAACAGGGTTCCTGCTCTGACATGGTTGTCGCTGAGCACAGCGGCCAACTCAATGGCGTCAGAGAGGGTTACTGGGTTTCTGGCCCATACAGAATCTTGAATTTCCATGGGGAGACCCCCAAGGAATTTCTCGATTGCTCGGCGTGAAGGGGTAACAAGGTGAGGGACCAGTAAGCTTAGCTCGTGGAAGCGCGTCGCGTACTCGCGCGCTTCGCCACTGTATTGCTTCAAGTTCCAGAATTCTTCCTCCAGGCGCTTAACTTCGTTGGGAGGGCAGAATTCTCGCGTAAGAATTTCCTTGAATTCCTCCCATGTCATGCTAGAAGCAGCCTCTGCGCCACGCGCATGAGCTACTCCATTCCACCATGTAAGCGCTCTGGATTCCAGGACGCTGGAAGCATATAGGGTTCGTCTGTCTGAGGGGCATTGGGTGTGGAGGAAAGTGTTTTCAATCTTTTCGAGCCATTGGAGCATCACGGTGGCTCCTTCAAGACCTGTGAACTTTGGAGGGTTACCCGCGTTAAAGGACTTAATGTTATAACTCGAGGTGTTGTTTTGGCTCAAAGCTTGGGCTATCGCGGCGGCCATTTCCTGGGAACGTTGCTGTCTACGCATGCGCGAGGCTTCTCTTCTCTGAAATCGGCGAGATAGCGGAGGCATTCTATAAAAATTTTAATTTTAGTTAATATCTTGGTTTTAGCGCAAAGTTTTAATCTTATAAAGCTTGGTTTCACGGAGTCAGTTACAGTCAACAGTTAAAGTAAAATAAATGATCCTAAATGCAGACTTAATAAAGGTAACAAATTCGAATCAGAAATCGACAATTCATGTATCACCATGACTTTCCGAATTCCCAATTTAAAATATACGAGTAAACGAGTATTGGAGATTGACGATTCATGTATCACCATGACTTTCCAATCTTCAATATAAAATATACAAGAAAATGAGTATTGGAGGTTGACAATTCATGTATCACCATGACTTTTCAAGTCTCCAACCTCAGAACATAATCGTAAATGGAAATTGAAAATCAACTATTCATGTATCACCATGACTTTTCGGATTTTCAAATCCCACAAACGAATATGTAAGTAAAATCAATAAAAATCGAAATTCAGCAAAAATCGAAATATCGCGAAATAAAACATAAAATCATATACTGCGCAAGTGCGAGCATATTCATAAATAACGAGTAATTAACAATAAGCGCGCAAACATGAGATTTCTCTCATGCGCGAGAGGGGACTCTTAGGTATTCTAGGCCGTTACGTCTAACCACCTATCCTAAAGTCAACGAGCTCTGATACCAATCTGTAACACCCCGACCAAAGGCGGATTATACATCGGGGCGCCACATATTGCTTCATTACTCGCGACACTATTGGTGTCAATATTTATTAATACACATTTTATCGCGCACGCGCAGCGGGGAAAGTAAAGAACATAAATCAAACATAAATCAATATATTATAAATTATAACATTCAAACAACATTAACTTGTCTTGATACATTTTAATTCTAGGTCCAAAAGTAAAAACTTCCTACGTGTCCACAAGCTCCAAAACAGCTACTGCAAACCTGAACATGTGTTAAAATAAACGTCAAACACTCGCGTGTTGGTGAGAAATCAAGTTTAATACAATACATAGATAACAATAAATCTGCGCGCAACATGTGTATGTCTGGTTTTCAACAAGGGTGTAATCTGATCGGGACCAACTCTAAGAGACAAGACTGCCAGTGCTCACAATTGAGCTCACAAACAAGACTAACTGTGCAAGTGTAACAAAAGAGAAAATCATAAACGATAGTTCTCCCGTGTTCATCTAATGGTACCATGAAAACTGCGGAATAGACCGACAAGACGGTTAATGATCCACACATACAAATAAACAGCCAAGTCTACGTCCTCAACACATGGGATACTGCGCGACTAAAGTTCATAAACAGTTTAAGACTCTAAGTTTGTATGAACACATGAACATCCCAAAACATTAAAAGCAAAAAGGGATTAGATACGAGATTACTCACTTGATAAACGATGCGGTGTAAGATAAAGCAAGAACCAACTTTAAACAAGCACAAGTTAACCTATAATTAAAGATTATTGTTTTAATGATCGGTTTTAAGTCTTGATTACAAGTTAGCATAATTAATAAGTTATTATATATATTACCGGAAAACAGGGCAGAGGAGAGGAGAAAACGGAGGCAGAGAGGGAGGCGGCAGAGAGAGCAAGGAGGAGGTCAGGAGAGAGTAAGTGTTTTGTGTGTGTAGTGTTAGGAAAAAAATAATACTATTATTTATAGAGAAACCCTAGGAGACATAAATCCAGAAAAAAAAGGGAAAAGATTCCAAGACAAACAGAACAAGACAAAACAAAAGATAACAAAAGATATCAAAAGATATGGCAGCTGCAGGGGGCAAGATAAAGCTGTCAGGGAACAGTAAAAAGGCATGGGCGGTTCAGATAAAGGTACTGGTCAAGCATGGCAAAAGCAGATCTCAAAAGATAATGTCAGTCACTTTTTCTACCAACCAATGGGGTTGGTACGCATGCTGCGCCGAAAGTAACTTATTCAGACATTAGATAGGTTAGGTCAACAGCTCAGAAGAAAAGGCAACACAAAAGCATACAGGCTGGATAAAACAGAAGACTAGACTAAAGGGTCAAGCGCGAGAAGGCTGAGTGCGCGAGCGCGAAGGCTGGCACAACAATCCGTAGCGCACTGCGGGAAGAATCACATCCTTAGCGTGCTGTGTGAAGAACTAGAATTCTAAGCGCATTGCGGGAAGAACATGCATTCTTAGCGCGCTGCGAGAAGAGTTCTCTTCACGCATCGCAGGAACAAGATGTCTTCACGCAGGCTTCCATGTAAGGAGTCTGGCGCGTGGAGCTGCGCAGACAACCTTAGGCGGGAAGAACCAAAGGATAAGCAAAGAGTTAGAAGAAAAAAGAGGGAAACAAGGCGTAAGGGCGGGACGGCGACAAGAGGGAAAAGAAGGCGGAAAGAGAGGAGGAGAGGGACGGGACGGCGGAAAGAAAGAGAGAAAGAGGCGGGAAGGAAAAGTATATTATTATTATTAAAAGTAAAATATAAGTATAAATAAATATTAAATCATAAAAGAAAGAGTTCGGGTAAGAGAAACGGGTACCTGGGTCGGGTCGGATCGGGCAGATGTCACATGTTTGGTGTGCTCGGATTTGTCGACGACGATGTCTTCGACCTTTTTGAAGACCGGGATGAGCCGGTTCGTCGGGCGGCGGGAACGGTTGGTACCACATTCCATTTCGAGCAACGACGTAGCTTTTCCCAACAACTCAAATACTTGAACGGTTTCCCGGGCCGCTCAACAGTGTGACCCTTAGCTCGAAAGTTGCTCAATGCTTGACCTATAATGTCGACGTTGTTATGCCCGCTACGCCAGCCGGACCCCATCAACCGGTTAATTATACCGGCAAATTTTTGACAATCGGCGTTAAGCCCCTTCCAGTGGGTTTGAACCGCTTCTTTTCCCCGGTAGTCTTGGGGTTTTTTGGTTATATCGAGCCAAGCTTCAAATACTTTCTTCCAAAACACCCCGGTGGCTTGAAAGTTAGCTACAAATTAAATTTATTTGTAACAATTAGTATATATTTTAATAAACACTAAATACATTTTTAATAAATACTTAATATTAAAAAACTTACCGACGTCGGGATCCTCCGAAATGACGATCCAAGCCCTTGCAAGGGCCACCTCCTCCTCCTTGTTCCAATGCTTGTATGGATCACGTTGCGCCATCGTCTCCCCCGGTTGTTTTTTTGTGTTTACGGGTCAGCTTTTTACTTGAACCTGAGGCCCGTGACGTTTGCGTATCCGGTTGGTTCGGTTGGCTCGATTGCGAACCATACGTTTGACCAAAACCAGGGAATTGGTAGTTCGGGTTGTTTCTAGGATTCATTTTGTTTATTTTTTGTAAGAAATTGGGTATGATTTGTGTATAAAATGGATATAAAATGGAGAAGAATGGTGTATGTTTATATATATATATATATTGTTATTTTTTTTTTAAAATTGACCGTTTGACAACGGTCATGTTATTAAAATATTATTATTCATCTTCAACGGGCGACAAATATACCCCGCCCCCGCCCCTTTTCGCCCAATTATCGCCGGGGGGGCGGTGTTCCACCAAAAAATCGCCCCTTTTCACCCCATATTACCGCCCACTATACTTAGCCTTATGAAATTTTAACATGCATTTTTGCTTTATCGTATCCAGCTTAGGCATGTTAATAAATGAAATTTAACAATAACTTTAAAAGATAGTTTTTCTTTTAAAAGGCTTTAATACAAATGGTTGACGGGCGACCCGGCCAAAAGGCTTACCAACGACATACAATTCACTTTATCTGAGTTTGAATCATAGAACAATAGTGTTCTCTCATATTAATTAGTAGAGGTGACAATGCGAGTGAGTTGAGTTGGATTTGGGTGATGAGTTAAAATGGGTATGGGTCAGGATGGATTTTTATAATAGAGGGTTATGATGGGTATGAGTAAAATTAATCTATCTTGACCCAAGTGAATGCTAAAATACAAAGGGTTTTAAAAAACCGTCAAAAAATATTCAAAAAAAATAATAAAAAATAATAACTCAAAATATAAATAAACAAACTCTAAAATGTTTCTCCCGTCATCTTCGTTCATTAAAAAAACGGTTTTGTATCTGTTATTGTTCGGATTTTTCGGGTTCGGTTTTTCTTTTTTCATTTTGGTCGGTTTCGATATCTGTTCGGTTTCAATGATTGCGGTTTCGATTTCTTGGTTTCTGTTCGGTTTCGTGGGTTTTGTTTAAAATAAAATTGGATGGTTCTTGTTTTAGTCCATTCTAACCCATAAACAAACTCATTTTAACTCATAAACAAAAGTTACTAGTATTTTCCCAACCCATTCTGACCTTCTTAGAAAATTCTTTTGATCTATCCTAACTCATTCCAATTTTAAAAATCATCCATATTGACCCAAAACAACTCATTTGGGTTTGTTTTGCCACCCCTATTAATTAGTGACATACACTTGTTGAAATAGAGAATCGAGAGCTAAGAGGTTCCCACAAAATTCTTGTCACACGCATGGTTCGAACCTTAATACATCTCCTTGCCTCACACTTAACCTATCTAGCATTTGTCAATCAAGCCAAGGATCATTGACTTTAATATACTAATATGTATTTAATAATTTCATATATATGAGGATGACACAAATTCGTAGCGTAATAGTTTTGATGGTGTACGCAACCATTGGTGAGCCAATAGATAGATACAACTAAAAATATATCGCAATTTAAATACACGTATCCATATCATCTTGCTTCATAGAACACTCAATAAACCTTAACAGTTAACACGAAAGTTGATTTACGTTACCAATTTGTCTTTGATGATTTTCATATCATTTTTGCTGTCCACTTTTTTTATTGTTGTTTCAATAAAAAGAGTTTAATACGAGGAAAAAAAATAATCGGAGAAAAAGACCTTACATACATACCAACAAAAATGCCTTATAAATTCTGGACGGCTTCATGTTGCCTATAACACATCATGATTTAGACGAATGTATAATAAAAGCATAGATTCAGTTATACTCCCTCCGTCTCATTATAAGTGTCATAGTTTGACTTTTCAAGTCTTTCTTTTGCAACTTTTACCGTAAATTTATTTGTTCGTGTCATATAATACTTGATGAAAATTATATCAATGTAAAATACATTTAAAACCCAATCCATTCATATATTTTACATCAAGTATTATATAACACAAACAAAAATATTGTCGATCAAAGTGAAACAAGAAAGACTTGAAAAATCAAACTATGACACTTATAATGGGACGGAGGGAGTAATAATAGTCTAACATTTCGATGACAAAGTGTCCTAATAAGTAATACAGTAACTCCTAAGTCCTAACTAAACTCTAAACCCGTTCACCAGTTTAGGCTTAATGGGTAGAAAGCCCATTGTCGTCGTCAAGTTTTTGTTCCAGCCGAGCCCAACTTATGAGTTTTGTAACTTGAATAGGATATTACTGTATTAGGATGTTCGATTACGTTTATATAAAGAGTGTTGCTAAACGTACCCCCTCTTACATCATTTTTACTAAATATACACCCCTTAACTTATTAGATAAATTACTATTATCTCTTAACATTCTTTATATACATATTAGTCCCTACAACATTTTTTTCACTTAATAATCTCCACTACATATATTAAATTAAAAACTATCAAGTATTACTATTAATATATTTTTTAGTATTAATATTGTAAATATTTATAATATTTTTTTTTTAATTTTAATAGTAATATATTTATAATATCCTTATTTTACCTCTTTATCTTTTACAAAATAAACCCGAAACCCGAAACTCTAAACCCGAAACCTAAACCCGAAACCCTAAACCCTAAACCCGAAACGCTAAACCCTAAACCCGAAACCCGAAAACCTAAACCCTAAACTCAAACCCTAAACCCTAACCCCTAAACCCGAACCCTAAACCCTAAACTTGAAATCATAAAAAACACAACTTGTAAAAAAAATAATATCAAATCTTGTTTTGATGCTAATTTGGTAATTATATAATTTAAATGGGCAATATGAAAGTTGGTTTTTCCAAGAGGGATATGACAAGCAACTAGGCCACTAGGGTGTACATTTAGCGACACCCTTATATAAAATGTAATTGCACAACTGAAAAGGAAATACCATTTTTATTTAGATTACAACTTATGTAACTATTTTAATGACGTTTGCTTTCTATTTTTATAAAAGTTAAAAAAAGCAATGTTTTTAAATACGATAATAACTATTTTTAGTAATTTTCTTCTATTTTTATAAAAGTGAAAAATGAGTGATGTTTTTAAATATGATTATAACTATTTTAATAATGTTTTATTTTTGTTTATGTATTAAAGTGAAAAGTGATTATATAGACAAGGAATGAAGGCAAGATAAGTGCATTTAAGGTAATACATGGGATTAATTGTATTGAGGTCATTTTGAATGGGCACCGAGTTTTTAAGTGACATTCAAATATCTTAGGTTGTTAGTTGTTACAAAACAAAATAACATAAACCCAAATATATCATAAATAAAATAAATCATATATAGTTCAAACACCTTAGTCCCCTATAAAACAAAAAAGAATCATTTTCCGTACCGTGACATCAAACGTTAACTTCACGAACATTTTAATTGAGCATGACTCAGTCCAATTTAAAATATTGGTTATGAACCTATCGTGTAGATCAACAACATCCAATTGAATCATAAGCAATACTTCGTTCTAAGTTCTAACTACCTCGCAACGGCTTAAACCGTCTTTGCAAAACCGAACTATAAAACCCTCTCGTTCGAAGAAACAACACCAACGAAACAACCACACCAAACCCACAAACCGCAGCAAATATAAAAAATGAAACCATGAAACACCGAAGCCCATGGCATGACCCACCTCCAGCCTGTGCTTCCTTATCATATATTTTACCAATCACTTGCACTGAAAGCATATACGAACCAATCGGGTTAGCCGCAGCAATAGTATTAAAAATAGTCCCCATATGTTTCACCCCAAATATCTCAGAACTAATTGTAGGCATCAAAGATCATTGTGACCCATAACAAACACCCACAATAACCGAACCAATGTACAAATTCCCACTTAAACCAATAATCAAATGTCCTACCACCATCCCCAATTGTGTTAAGGTTATAAACAATGGCCGCCCGGCCCCAAATCGATGTAGAAATATATCCGACACAAACCCACCACCGAATCGGCCAAGAAAGTTCCATATACTCCATAACGAAACCATCGCATTGATCTCAACCGTCGAGTAATCAAGCGACTCGCCAAGTTGAGTTATATTATTAATTGTGGCTAACCCTGACCCCAATGTACAAACCATAGCTAGAAACAACAACCAAAAGTCGATTGTGCCCATCGCCTGTATTAAATTCATATCAACTTTCATTTCAATGTCCTGAGTCTCGGAAATTATGATCAATGGATCCGTGGCAGGGGACGGTGGTCGCGTTATTTTGTTTTCTTGAGCTGTATGGGCTACTTGAAGAGGTGATAATACCATGACCAAAAGAACTGTTGCTGTCACAATGTGAGCCCATAACGGGAATGTGAATATGTTTTGTAATATTATTATGATCATCAAGTATCCTGCAATGGTGACCGCTATCAACGAGAAGCGATTCAAATGCGGTTTATCATTGCTTGTGTTCGAAGGGTTTGATTGAACTAGTGACATGAGTGCCTGTGACACGAGTGTTGGAAACACAGCTGAAGAAACACTAAGTGACCCTAGGCAGATTACGAATAATCTAGGGTTAAGTAATGTTTCCCACGAGGATGAGGTCCAGCAAAGAAGGTTGTTCTTCAGGTGACCTGCAAAACAGACACCGTAAGCTCGTCACTGAGAAGGGGGGTTCCTCCTTGTGACCACCCTCCGGCGTGAGAATCAGACTAGATTGCTCTGAATATAAGTGTATATTAAGAGATTGCTAGAGAAGATAAGATAATGAGATATCAGATGATGTCCTTACCATTCCAAGGTGTTGGAGTATTTATAGCCGAAGGTAAGTTTCCTAGAAGGTTCAGCCGGCTGAATAGTATTCCTGTTCTACCAACAGTGGGCTACGCACAAGCCATGCTGGTTGGTGGATAGGCTGCGGCCGACAGTGACAAGGTCGGCTGTATACTGTTCCTTTACTGCCGGCTATGCACTGTTCCACCAACTGTAGGCTGCGCACGTCCCATAGTAAGGGTTGGTGAGTAGGCAGCGGCTAATAGTGAAACAGTACTAGAGGGTGCTCCTCCTCGTACTGTTGTCGGTGAGCTGTCACCCTGTGATTGGTTCATGGGTTGTTCTGGTCAGATCGTCTGTTTTGCCCATACCTTGGCAGGTATAGTACAAAAGATCTTCCAGAAGCATACGGACTGGCTCATTTGGGCGGGAGTATTCCCGCCTTGCTCATTCCTTCAGGTGACTACTGAAGTAGCAAGAGTTAGTGCCTTGTGCGTGTAGCCTTGCTATTAGTGCGGGTAGCCTTCCCTGATGGCTTGTATCCGCAACTGCGGGAACAAGCGGGGTACTTCACCATTGGGAGGCTTTCCCTGCGGGTACAGCTGGCGTACTGCGCGTAAGGTCTTCTCTGAGCATGGTGGGTTCTGCGGAAGCAGTTGGTCGTTGCGCAGACGTCCCTCTTCAAGGTGAGTCTTGCGGGTCCAACTGGGCTCTGCTGGGACCTACCTCTTCAAGTCCCCCCAGTCCAATGTTCTTCTCATGAATTATTAATAAGTGAGGTGAACTTTTGGACTAGCAAGGGGTTTTGAAAAGGGGTTTTTAGTTTTAAGGTTTTCCGTGGGGATTCTTCCCGCGGTTTTCCTAATGTCACGCAGAAATTCCCGACTTTTCTTCTTGATCTTTGGGTATGAAGCGGGTAGGTCTGTAACCTCCTCGCAAGTCAGGAGCGTTGAGTCCCACTTGTGTGGATTCTCCATGGGGTTTTGGTAGTTTTCAACATAGTGATCAATTATGTTAAAACCACCAATTCCATCTTGGAGTTTCAAACAATATAGTTCTCGACGTTCCCGCCATGCGGGGATGTTATTCCTGTTTCCGCAAGCATGGCCCAGAAGATCCTTCTTGGTTTGAATTCCCTGCGGAGCGCTAAGTATGTGAAGGGTTTTGCCTTGACACTGTACCCGCACTCGTCTTACGGTTACTTTACTTCCAAGGTATTCCTGGCGTCAATTCCCTGCGGGTGCTAAGTATGTGAAGGGTTTTACCTTAACACTTTACTCGCACCTGTCTTATAGTTACTTGGTTGCCAAGGTAAGGGGTATTTCCCGCTTTTGAATCTTTTTGAAATTTTGAAATTCGAATAGTTGGTGAAAGGATAAAAACAGTCCAAACTATTGAAACGTCGTCCGACGGTTTCTTCTGACAGTGTCAGGACGTGCAGGAAGTTATGGCGACGTGACAGTATATGGTCATTCCAGGCGCTTTTTCAGGCGCATGGGCGCGACTTTTCGGGCGCGTGGCCGCGAAATTACTGGCACGCGTCCTTTCAACAGCTGTTGCCAGCTTGCTTTTTGCCACGTGTCATAGTTTCATTGCACCTGCGATTTCTCTCTCTTCCGCAGTAAATTCATCGCATTAATTGCGATTAGTATATAAAGGGGGAGAGGGTCCTTTGTAATCCACACTTTCACTTTTCTCTTCATCTTCAAAACGATTTCCGGCGAATACTCACCTTTTCAGTCGAGCATTCTCTTGAAATCGTTCTCTTTTTCATACCTGCAAGATGTCTTCTGCTCACGATCTTGAGGCTACAGCCCAGGAGGCTGGGGTGTACGCCGAGCACCCGTCATCCACGTTCGACAAGGATGACAAGAGTACTGCTGGCGAGTGCCAGTGTGCTCTGCCTGTCGATCTATATCAGTACATCGTCTGGAAGTTCATGCTCGAGTCTCTCGAGCCTGAGTTTCCTAAACCTCATCAAACGGTGTATGATGCCCCCAGAGGCAAGATCGGGGTATATGCCGCATTCTTTGTCTATGGGAATCTTAGGTTCCCTTTGACAAAGTTTGTGTACCGTGTCCTAGAGAGGCACGGTGTACACCTGCCCGAGGTGCACCCGATGGCGATCACGAAGATTCGCCACTTCGAGTGGGTGTGCCGGATTCTGGGCGTTGAGCCCTTCGTCGACCGCCTGATGACCTTCTACTCTTGGAGGTGCATCCAGGGGTGGTATACTCTGATAACCAGGATCAAGGGTTTGAAGATTTGCGAAACCGAGCGCAGTCTTCGTTCATGGAAGCGGGAGTTCTTTTTTATCTCCGCTCGCGCCATCCCCCTTGCCATGAAGTTCAAGAATGGGCAAGCACTCCCCAGCCTTCACGCCTCCAACTACCAGGAGGTGGAATGGTTCTCAAAGATATCCCGAGTCCAATCTCCGGTTTACCGCTTTGCGGAGTCCGGGATGGTGATGCTCGGGATGAGCCGGGTGTGGAAGGATGCGGAGGCGCAAAAGATCCCGATCGTCCTTGAATACGGTTTGAACTCTGTCCCTTACGGTATGCTCTGTCTTCTTTGTTTATATAGGTTTGTCTTCTAACTGTTTTTCTTCTATTTCAGAGGGGAACGACTTGCAGTCGCTCCTGTATCCGCGGGAGGCTGATAGTCCCGCTCGGATGGGTACTCGTGCTCTAGATGAGAACGAGTTGCCCATCCTTGAACAGACGGCGGAACGGTTCGTGGAGGTCTACCCGCCAGGCCACGAGATCCTGAGAGCCAGGCGGCCAGGTAAGGCGTTATTCAACCCTCGACCCCTCAATGCTGAAACCTCTGCAGGAATTCCTCTAATCTTGTGTTCTGATGAGGAATCCGCAGATGGTCCTCCGTTGGTGCGGAAGAAGAAGGCTGCCGGCGGGAAGGGGAAGGCGAAGGTAGCCTCCACTGCCGATCCGGCGCCTCGGTCTGATTCAGAGACCGAGAGCGAGGAGGTGGCGGAGAACCCTGGTGGTGATAAGACCACTGCACCGGAGGCTGCGACGTCTGTCACCTCCGGAGAGCCCAGGATGACGACGGTGAGCGGCGCAAAGAGGCCGGCTCCATCGGGTTCGTCCCCGCCTGTCCGCACTTTTAGGCTCAAGAAAACCCGTAAGTACAAACTTTATTTTTAACTTCATAGCTTTCCATCATTAATACTTATCTTCCTTGTGCAGGCGTGGATGCTACCGCATTCCAGGGTGGAGCGGGGAGGAGTACCTCCGGACCCATGACGGTAGGCTTGGTCAGCCTACCTGAGGCGACGACTCAGGTGGCTGCGCCTGTTTCAGTTGGTTCAGTTGCTCACCCAGTTGAGCCAACTGTTCCAACTGTGATGACATCACCGCCGGCTGTCAGTGCCATATTTACCGCATCTTTCACTGAGCCGGCGGTTACTTTTTCTGCGGACTCCGCAGCGGCGACCACGGTTGTGAGTTCACCTACGGTGAGTTCACCTCCGTTGGTTTCTACTACCGCGGCGGCCTTCACCATGCCTCCTCCGTCATCGGCAACGACGGCCGATCCTTCAGGTATGCATGGGGCTTCTCGCCAACCTCTACCTCCTTCCCATCTACCTGACCTCTTAGACGGATTTCCCTTGGGTTCAGGTGATGGGTTTGGCGGCTATCGGCCTGTTGTTGACCCTACAGGTGCGTAGGGTTCTTTTGGCCTCTTTTTTTTTTTTTATATCATCTTTTCCTAACTGCTTTTTGTTTTTTGCAGTGTCGGATTCCAATGAAGTGTATGTTCCACGATGGAACATCCGCCGAGGAACAACCCTTCGCACACTTGTGGAGTGCGTGGAGTGGGCTCGTCACGCAGCTCCCAGTGGTGCGTTGGGGGAAGCCATGGCTAGCTACCAGGAGGGTAGGCTAACCAATGAGCTTCGGGTTCTCCTGGCCCGGATGCAGCCGCGCGTCGAGCTGCTTTGTCGTGAAAACGACAAGTTAAAAGCAGCTCGTATCCAAGAAGTAGCTCAGGCGCGGGCTGTCCGGGAGGAGAATAGGAGGCTCTCCGCCGCTGCTGCGGAGAAGGAGAAGGCATTCAAGGCCCTTGAAGTTGAAGTTCAGGCCAGTCTCGAGGCCCGTTCCAAGGCTGCCCAAGCTGTTAACGAACAGCTTCGGCTGGCTAAGGAAACTGCTCGGAACGCAACTGAAAGGGCCACCAAGGCTGAAGCTGTTGCTGAGCCTCTACGCCTCGAGAATGAGGAACTTAAAGCCAAACTAAAGGCGCTCCAACAGGCTCATGATGCCTTGGCGATGGAAGACGCGAAGAAGCTCCAAGAGATCCTGGACCAGAGGGGGGTGCTTGACCAGACTGAGCGGAAGCTAAAGGGCGTTGAGGAGGCTGCGTCTAAAGAAGTGTTGCTTGCCAACCTCAACAAAAGTGAAGCCGAACGCGCCCGTACCCAAGCTCAAGCTGCCCTCCAGGAAGCTCTGGTTACCAAGGAATGGCTTCTTCGAGAAGCGTTGTCTCAGGTAAGCTTAACTTCATAATGTCTTTACGCTTTTCTTTGTAAATAGAAAAGGTTTTGATACTTGTATTTTTTCTTGTAGGTTGTGCATCGAGTCTTCACGGACACATCATACGACGATGCCATGAGCGCAGCCCTCAACGCTTCTCATGAGGATGGGGAAAAGGCCGGCTTCCTGCTTGGTCTAGGGTTCGTTGAGAAAGGCGTCCCGCCTTCCAACTTCCCTTTGTACGATGTGGATACTGAAGCTGTTTATGACCAAGCAGTGAACCAGTATGCCGCCTTCCCGCATCCGGTGGTGGAGAAGGTGAACGAAGTTGCTGCTGCTGATGATGGGCTAGCTATCCTTAAAGCTTTCCTTGAACCGCCACGCTCTACTGATGGTGCGGGTCCAAGTGGAAGTGGTCCTGAAGCTTGATCCTGAAGATCCCTTTCCACCATTAGCGTAGATTTTTGTTTTTGTATAGCCTTTTGTATGCGGGTATGTACCCAGCAATCTTTGTAATATTTGAATTTTGATGGAATAAAGATTGTGTTAATTCCTTGCCTTGTTTATTTTACGCATGTTTTGATTTAACTTAGCAATTTCTTTAGTACTTAGATAAGTTAACTTTTTAACGTGGCAAATTATAAGTTTGTTTCGCTTCATCTTTCATGATTGTGCGGGTATGACCGTCACTTACACTTAGTAGGATGGCTTAACTTTACTTATATCTGACCTGCGTGGAAGTTTTCCTCATCTTTTCCTTCGAAATTTTCTAAGTGTTTAGAATAAGTTAACCTTTGAACGTGGTAGATAATAGGTTGAAGTTTTGCCTCCTTGTTCGTGATTGTGCGGGTAAGACCGTCACTTGCACTTATTAGTATGGCTAAACTTTGCCTACATCTGACCTGCGTGGAGGTTTTTCTTAAAACTTTTGAAATTTTTACCGTTTTGTGTTTATGCGGGTTTTGCCGCCTTCCACACGTAACGAATTACTTCTTCCCATATTTATGCGGTGAATACCGGCACATCAGTGTGGGAAGTTCATAAGTATAAAGGTAAGGCTATCAACACATTGTGAAAGGAGAATCATTTCCATTAGAAGTGGCTCTAGGCCTTTTCTTTACAAGTTTGGAATTGATCTACAAATAACATTTGCGTAATTGAGCTCCATTCCATGTTCTTGGGATGGGAGTGCCATCGAGCATTTCGAGCCGGTATGCGCCCTTTCCCAGAACTTCTTTGATAATATATGGCCCTTCCCAGACCGGGGCCAGTTTTCCTGGGCGTTGTTGGTTCGAAGCCTCGTTGTTACGCAGTATGTAGTCTCCTACATTGAAGTTGCAGAGTTTTACCCGCGTGTTGTAGTACTTTTGCATTAGTCGCTTGTAGTTCTCTTCACGCACTGCGGCTAAGTCTCTGCGTTCCTCGGTTAGCATAAGGTCTAACCGTCTTTCCACATCATTGTCTTCTGGCTGAATCAAGACCCTTGGTGAGAGTAAACCAATTTCGACCGGGACCATGGCTTCAGTGCCATAAGTGAGACTGAACGGGGTTTCTCCCGTACTGGCCTTTTTCAGCGTTCTGTTTGCCCAAAGGACGTGCGAAAGCTTGTCCACCCAGCCGGATCTGTGTTCCAAGAGTCTTTTCTTTATGCCTTATTTGCTCTTATTTGCTCTTTCTACCTCACCATTACCCTGCGGGTGCGCCACTGAGGTAAAAGTGTGGGTGATTTGAAGTTCTTCCAGCCACTTTTGTAGCTTCTTGTCAGCAAAGTTGGTGCCGTTATCGCTCACCAAATTCTGTGGAAGTCCAAAACGACAAATAATAAATTCCCAAATAAATTTTTTGATATGTTTCGCGGTTGTTTGGGCTAAGGGTTTTGCTTCTAGCCACTTGGTGAAGTAGTCGATGGCTACCACTAGGAACTGAACGTTTCCTGCTGCTGTAGGAAATGGGCCTGTCACATCGATGGCCCACTTCTGAAATGGCCATGAAAAGGTGACTGGAACAAGTTCATTCTTCGGGCGGTGCGTGTTGGGTGCGTAGAGCTGACAAGACCTGCATTTTCTGATGTATGCCAGCGCATCCGTATGCATCCCCGGCCAAAAATATCCCGCGTTGTTTAGCTTAGCTACAACAGCGCGTGGACCTGCTTGTACTCCACAGATGCCTTCGTGTACTTCCCTTAGGAGGTAGTCAGCATCTTGGTTGTCCACGCATCTTAAGAGTGGGCCAAGAAAGTTACGTCTGTAAAGGATGTCATCGATGAGTTGATAATTCAGTGCTTTACAGCGTAGTTTTCTTGCCTGTGTTTTTGACTCTGGTAGTGTACCTGCCGCAAGGTATTTTATTATTGGTGTCATCCACGTTTCTGTACCGGTTTGAATGACACAAATTTCCTTGTGCGGGACCGAAGGTGCCTCGAGGAGTTCAATGCGGATGTCCTTTCCCAAGTGGGTGAAGGCAAATGATGCAAGCTTGCTTAACGCATCCGCGGATTTGTTTTCACCAGGCTTGACGTGTATGACTTTGCAATCGTTAAAATCGCGCATAAGGGTTTTTGCTTGTGCGAGGTACAGGGCCATTGTGTCGTTCACGGCCGTGTACGTCCCGTTGATTTGATTGGCTACTAACATGGAATCCACGTGGGCTTCCAAGTGTTTCACTCCCATCTTACGCGCAATTCTCAGCCCGGCCAAGAATGCTTCATACTCGGCTTCGTTATTCGTACTTGGAAAATCCAGTCGAATAGCGTAAGTGTATTCTTGGCCTGCTGGGTTGGTTACTTTCAGCCCTGCGCCTGAACCCTCGTTACTGGCTGCTCCATCAGTGTAGAGTTGCCAGACATCATTGATGTCCTGTGCTGGAGAGGGTTGAGCCTCTTCCTGGCACTCTTTTTCCCGCGATGCAGGCACTTCCGCAATAAAGTCGGCCAAAACCTGGCCTTTTATGGCTGGTCTTGGCTTATACTTTATCGCGTATTCCCCCAACTCAATTGCCCATTTGGCTAGGCGTCCCGATAACTCGGGTTTGCGTAGAACGTTTGCAAGTTTGAAGTTGGAGAGAATGGTGATTGGGTGACCCTGGAAATATCGTCTTAACCTGCGTGAAGCGTGTATAAGTGCTAAGACTAATTTTTCGAGGGTAGAGTACTGGGTTTCTACGTCTGTTAGGATACGGCTGACATAATAGATTGGCATCTGGGTGCCTTTACGTTCAACTAGCAGGACCGCCCCGGTTGCTCTATCTGTTGCGGAAAGGTATAGGATTAACCCCTCCCCCGCTTCTGGTGCCGTGAGCGTTGGGAGTTCGATCAAGCGTGACCGAATCTCTTGAAAAGCTGCTTCCGCTTCTGGTGTCCAGCGGAAGTGCGTTTTCTTTAAACAGTTTCTCAACGTTGACACGAAAGGAAACGACTTATCCGCGTGGTTTGCCAAAAAGCGATTAAGTGCAACTAGTCGTCCATTCAGTGTCTGAGCCTGTTTGATGGTAGTAGGTGATTCCATTTTGATAATGGCTTCAACCTTTTCAGGGTTCGCTCTGAAGCCATCTTTAGTGACGATGACCCCCAAGAACTTCCCTTCTTCCATTCCAAAGGCACACTTGCTCGGGTTGAGCTTCATGTTTATCTTCCTGAGCGTGTTGAAAGTTTCTTCGATGTCTTTCAACATCGCTTCTGCATCAGGGCTTTTGATGACCAAGTCATCCATGTAGACTTCCAAGTTCCTCCCAATTTGGGCATGAAACTGGTTGTCCATCAGGCGTTGGTATGTGGACCCGGCATTCTTAAGTTCAAATGGCATCATTTGATAACAAAATGTACCATCGGGAGTCCGAAAAGCGGTTTTGTCCTGATCACCAACGGCCATGTGGATTTGATGGTATCCCTTATACGCATCCAGGAAGCATTTAAGGCGAAACGGTGCTAACGAATCCACCTTAAGATCAATTTCGGGTAACGGATAACAATCTTTGGGGCATGCTTTGTTTAAGTCCTTGAAATCTATACACATGCGCTATTGTTTGTTATTCTTCGGTACCATAACGGGATTTGCAACCCATGTTTGATATCTGCTAACGCGTACGATGCCTGCGTCAAGGAGTTCCTTGACTTGGGTTCTACACGCGTTAGTTTGTTCTGGCCCCATTACTCTGCGCTTTTGTACGACTGGCGTAACAGCCGGATCACACTTGAGCTTATGCTCTGCCTTACTTCGGGGTACACCAGTCATGTCAGCTGGTGTCCACGCGAAGATGTCAGCGTTTTTCTGTAGTAAGCGTTTGAGTAAGGTGCGTGTGGGATCAACAACTGTTGGGCCAATGGTAACGGCCTGGTCAGGGTATTTGCCGTTGAAGGCCCATCTTTCCGGTTCGGTGATGGTTAGTTTAGCCATCTTTGGTTTGGGTTTAGATGAGACAGATGCGATGCATACCTGGGGAATGCCGGTGATCATCGCTACACCCTCAGCTGTTGGCCATCCCATCATGCCGTGGACTGAAGATACCACGGCGTTGAATCTTGCCATCCCGTCTCTTCCGAAGAGAATGTCGTATGTGTGGTGTGGCTTCCTCATCACGACAAAATCCACGTCTTCTGTGCGTGAGTGATTCCCGTCCGTAAGAGTGACGGGGAAAGATAGGATACCCAGGGGGGTGTTGGTGCTGCCGTCGAACCCTTCCATCGAGGCGTAGATCGTTTCCAGGTGTTCCTTGTCTTCGTCATCTAGCTTGTCGAAGAACTGCCTGTACATCACCATTGACGAGGCGCAGTTATCAGCAAGAGTGCGAGAAGTGATGTAGTGCCCCAGCTGGCTTTTGATGACAATAGGGCCTTCTTTGCTGGGTCCTCCTGGCACTCGCGGGAAGCGCACCTCAGCTTCCTTCCTCCCTTCTTGATTGATGCCCCAAGGTGTGCAAGTCTTCCATCCTTGACGAATGTTTCAACAATATCCTTCAAGGATGTACACTCCTCCGTACTATGACCTTTTGTCCCGTGGAAGTCACAGGATTTGCCTTGATCCGCATTAGGTCGCTGCCGGATCATTGGAGCTTTTGGCCACGGTAGTTTTTCGGTGGCAAATATCTCCGTGACGCTTTTGGTGAGTGGCGTCCACCGGTGTTTTCGGCTTGAAGGGTGTGTGTTATCCCTTCCGCCAACAAGAGGGCGAGAGCTGGATGAGGTGTCAAAGTTTACCCTTGACTGCCAAATACCTAGCTTCCTCTTTTTGTTCTGCCGGGCGATCCGAACATTGTTTTCTATAGTCCTTTGCGTGTAGAGGTGTGTACTCTGGGGAAGATCCCTTCCCAGTTGCTTCTCCGTCTCGGCAAAGCGCTTGGCCGCCGTCATGATGGTATCCCATGTGGACGGCATGCCGTCCTTACCCGTCAATGTGCGGATAAGCTCTGGGTATTCGGCGCCCTGGATGAAAGCGGCGCGAACAAGATCTTCACTTATGTTGCCCAGACTCAGCTTTTTGGAGTTGAAGCGAGTGATGAAGTCTAGTAAAGATTCATCCTCCTCTCTAACGCAGTTGAGGATCGTCCACTGTTCTTCAGTATATTTCCTCTGTTGGCTGAAGTGTTGGCTGAACTTGTTCTGAAAGTCCGCCCAATCATAGATGTGGTGGGCCGGTAAACGATCGAACCATGCCCTGGCCGCTCCAACCAGAGTCATCTGGAACATATAACACCACGTGGGTTCCGTCTAGTTACTGACGGTTGCCCCCGCAATGAATCTGTTCAAGTGGTCGTCTGGGTCGGATAGACCATCATAAGTGCCGATGTTGGACATTTTTTTGGCACTTCTCGGGGCGATTGCTTCCGCAATGTCCCTTGCAAACTTGGACTTTCCCGCATTTGCAGCAGTTGGTCTAAAGGTTTGGGAGAAGTCACGTGGGTTTCTCCCCGCGTTCGTTGGTTTAAAGGTTTCTCCAAAATTCCTTGCCGGCTGGAAGTCCGTTTCCTTACGCTTCCCTTTTGCCTTATGGCGAGGGTTTGCGTCGGTATCGGATTCTTCCCGCTCATCGTCCGAGTACTCGCACTCACTGTTCATGTTGAGATGTTGGCGAGTACTGCCGAATTCGTCAGCCTGTTGAAGTGAACGCAAGCGTTCATCCAACTCAGCTTGGAACTCTTTCTGACGTGCTTCGGCCCACGCCTTAACTTGATCGAGTGTTTGGCGAGGGACCCTCGTCCGTTTCTCCAACTGGGCATCAGTGAACCCAAGTGAAATATTGTTTACTGCACTTGTCCCGGCTTGGGTAACCGGGGTAGTGTTCGTAAAATTTGTATAACCGCCGGTGTTCCCCCCAGTTGCTGGGGTTGTGGTTACCGGAGTTTCTTGGTCGCTTACTGGCCTTGGGACCGGAGTAACGTTAACCATTTCTTCAGAAATTTTTAAAAAACTAAAAATTTTGAAAAATTTTGAAAAAACTAAGAATTAGTCCCACGGATGGCGCCAATGAAGAAACACTAAGTGACCCTAGGCAGATTACGGATAATCTGGGTGTTAAGTAATGTTTCCCACGAGGATGAGGTCCAGCAAAGAAGGTTGTTATTCAGGTGACCTGCAAAACAGACACCGTAAGCTCGTCACTGAGAAGGGGGGTTCCTCCTTGAGACCACCCTCCGGCGTGAGAATCAGACTAGATTGCTCTGAATATAAGTGTATATTAAGAGATTGCTAGAGAAGATAAGATAATGAGATATCAGATGATGTCCTTACCATTCCAAGGTGTTGGAGTATTTATAGCCGAAGGTAGGTTTCCTAGAAGGTACAGCCGGCTGAATAGTATTCCTGTTCTACCAACAGTGGGCTACGCACAAGCCATACTGGTTGGTGGATAGGCTGCGGCCGACAATGACAAGGTCGGCTGTATACTGTTCCTTTACTGCCGGCTATGCACTGTTCCACCAACTGTAGGCTGCGCACGTCCCATAGTAAGGGTTGGTGAGTAGGCAGCGGCTAATAGTGAAACAGTACTAGAGGGTGCTCCTCCTCGTACTGTTGTCGGTGAGCTGTCACCCTGTGATTGGTTCATGGGTTGTTCTGGTCAGATCGTCTGTTTTGCCCATACCTTGGCAGGTATAGTACAAAAGATCTTCCAGAAGCATACGGACTGGCTCATTTGGGCGGGAGTATTCCCGCCTTGCTCATTCCTTCAGGTGACTACTGAAGTAGCAAGAGTTAGTGCCTTGTGCGTGTAGCCTTGCTATTAGTGCGGGTAGCCTTCCCTGATGGCTTGTATCCGCAACTGCGGGAACAAGCGGGGTACTTCACCATTGGGAGGCTTTCCCTGCGGGTACAGCTGGCGTACTGCGCGTAAGGTCTTCTCTGAGCATGGTGGGTCCTGCGGAAGCAGTTGGTCGTTGCGCAGACGTCCTCTTCAAGGTGAGTCTTGCGGGTCCAACTGGGCTCTGCTGGGACCTACCTCTTCAACAGCTAACATTAATATGAAGCTTGTTGGTTTACCGTCAAATAGCGTGTGATAAATTTGAATCAATATTGCTCCCTCAGCCCCAAAAATCCCTAAAATTAATTTGATGTGATAGCAGTGTTATTATATTCACCAAAAACTAGTGTTTACATCGATATAAAAGACATATTATAACAAGTTACATCACTGGCCGTTTTAAACAACAAAACTAACGCTACTATTCATGACCAGTTAATAACAACCTTTATCATATTATAGTAATGTATCAGGATCAAGTACAAATAATTCTTAACATAAAAACAGAGAGACCCGATTTGCTGTTAGTATTAAGTTTGTTTTTATAAATGTTTGTTGTTATTTTGTGTTCGTATTTGTTCTTTCCAATTATGAGACGCCATTTGTATATGTTGATTTAAGTTTTGTTGTTATTATTAGTTTTTTTTTTTGTTACGCTGTTATAAATATTGTTGTTATTATTTGGTTGCTTATGTATTGTTTTCTAAATTCTAAGTTTTTATTTTTATGG
Source organism: Bidens hawaiensis (assembly GCF_021521415.1). NCBI lineage: Eukaryota > Viridiplantae > Streptophyta > Magnoliopsida > Asterales > Asteraceae > Bidens > Bidens hawaiensis. Next base: position 24,892 of record NW_027495048.1, on the reverse strand, counting down.
ATAGTAATAAACAATTAATTGGCTTAAAAGAATGAATTACCTTCATAATGCCAACGCTGGTCCCACTATAATCCGGAAAATTACGAACCGCAACGACGACGTTTGCAGTATTAAAAACGTCTGAGCGTGTGCAGCCATGAACATAAACAGGCACATGAGCAGCACGTGAGGCCGGTTAATTACTCCAATAACAGACAGCCACATTAAAAAATAACCGGCAAAGCATTGAACCGCTCCGGCCACGTAGACCGAGGAAAGGCCTGATCCGAAACGAGATGATGAACGCTTATCGGTAACGGCGGCGTAGAGAAGACCGGATAAAACTCCGATATTGGCGCCGATGTCCTTGAAGACGGAGACCGTGTCGAGAGTGGACTGATCGTTGCCTTGACTGGATTTGAGAGCGGCGGAGTACATTCCGAAGGTGTAAGAGGCGCCGGAGCTGCACTGGATCCATATGCTCGCCACCGTAGATAACCACTTGCTGTGTTCCATTGATGATGCCCGAGAATATTGTGGTTGGGACTAGACGTGCACAAAAAAACCGGTTCCGGAACCTAACAGGTGGAACCGAACCGGAACCGGTTCCAGTTCCAACCCGGTTGGTACAATACCCGGTTTGGGTATTTTTGTACCCGAAAATCGTACCCGGTTCTCATATTTGTATGTTAGTATCAGTTCCAACCCGGTTCCTACCCGGTTCTTAATTGTAACCGGTTCGGCTCGTACCCGGAAAAACCGGTTCCGGCGGGTTTTTTTTGAAGAGTCAAACAAAAGTCAAAGTAGCGGTTGGAACCGGTTCCAACGGTAATATAGCCGTTGGAACCGGTTTTTTAGCCACCAATTAGCCGTTGGAACCGGTTCCAACGGTAATATAGCCGTTGGAACCGGTTTTCGAGAGACAATAGATCCGTTGGAACCGGTTCCAACGGTAATATAGCTATTGGAACCGGTTTTTGATGTCCAAACCTATATATAACTTGTTTTCCACCACTAATTTCACCACCAAACTCAAAAACAAACTAAAATACTACTCCTTTAGCTAACCCGTTCCGTTACCCGACCATCCAACTAAATATTATTATGGCACCCATCAAAAAAACTAACAAGAAGGCTAAGAAGAGTGTTTTTGTTGCCCCCGTTCCTGTTACGGAGGACCCAAGGGTTGTTACGGTAGTCAACCATAACCGCAACCAAGACATATGGAAGAATTGGGATTTGATTGTGGATGACGAAGGTTATCAAAAGGCTCGTTGCAAACTATGTGGTTCAATATTAAAGCACGATTCCAACTCTACTTTGAGAAAGCACATCTAGAAGCCATATTGCAAGGCGTTGACAGGGATTGGCGCGACCGATCAAATTGACTTGGGTAAAGATGGTACACTATTTCGTTACACATGACTCAAGTTCAAGATAGAATAACAAAGTTCGTTATTTAACGAGGTTTGCCGTTTAACCACTTTGATGACCCGGAGTTGACGTCGTTGATTCGCGAAACTCTACAACCGAGATACACACATGTAAGTCGTACTACCTTAAGACGTCATTGTATCAGGTTGTGGGAGTGTGCTAAAAAAGAGTTAATCGAGTCTTTTCATTCTTTAGAAGCCATGGTTAGTTTAACTACCGATGTTTGGTCGGCACCACACGGGTTGCCCGAATCATACATATGTGTCACCGCTCATTGGGTTGATCCGGTGACATGGCAATTGATGAAACGCACCATCGCTTTTGAAAACTTCCCGTTCCCACATACCGCCGAAAAATTGTTTGAATTACTTGATGAAGTTATAACGACTTACAACTTGAGAAATAAAATATTTTCGATTTCGTTTGACAACGCTTCAAACAATACTAAGGCGGCTGAAAAATTTATCATTAAATATTCACCACCTTGTTTCGGGGATTTTTTTCATGTCCGATGTGTTGCACATATCATCAACTTGGTTGTTCAAATAGGTATTGACAATGAAAACATTTGTGATGATTTAAAATACTTTAGACTTATGTTACAAGATGTCTTCAAAAGTGGTAAAAGAAGACATCTTGAATATAAGAACTATTGCAAGTCGGTTGAAAGAAAGTATTTGGGGCCGAATTGGGACGTTCCAACCCGTTGGAACTCAACTTGTCATATGTTAAAGTGTGCTTTTGCTCAACGCCAAACTTTACAAGCTTTTCATAACAATCTTGTTGAAGAACGCGAGGCCGACATGTTTCCGGAAAGTGTTTGGGTCCAAGTCGGTTATTTGTTGGAGTATCTTGACGTGTTCAAAAAGTCAACAACAAAATTATCGGGAGTCTATTACCCTACTAGTTGTTGGGTTTTGCAAGAATTGTACTATATGTCTTGTGTTTTTAAAAGCTTTGCGGAGAAGAACAAACTCTTCGAAAATATTGTTGCGGTGATGAAAGAAAAGTTCATAAAATATTTTGAAAACATACCGCCGGTCTTTACTTGTGCCGCCGCATTAAACCCCTATTGGAATGTTAATGGGGTTGAAACAACGATTGAGGAAATATTCGACAACTTAGGTATGCACGAGATTGACCCGAAGTTGTCGACGGAAGCGAAGGACAAGTTCAACAAAAACCTTCAAGACCTTTATGACCGTTATTTTCAAATGTATGGTCCAAGCACGAGATCGTCTTTTGTGAAAAAAAAAAAACAACTAGTAGGCCGTGCAATGACCCACTTATAAACTTGATGAATGGGATTCGTGAATCGGCATCTAAGAGGCAAAGAGGAAACACACCAAGTAGCGAACTTGGTCGATATAGTGGAGCAAACTATGTTGAGAGCGCAACGGTCGACGAAATTCGCAATATTGATTTGTTGGCTTGGTGGAAAGGTAAACAAAACGAATTTCCCATTCTATCCGCCATGGCTCGTGATTTGCTTGCCGTACAAGCCTCAACGGTTGCTTCCGAATCGGTTTTTTCTCTTAGTGGGAGGGTTTTATCTATGCGAAGAACAAAACTAACTCCCGAGTCTCTAGAGGTTTGCATTTTCCTAAAGGACCATTTGGATGCGGTTGATCGTGTACAACACAAGGCGAACTTTGAAGACGAAATACAATAGAGCGTCATATTCATGATGAGGAGGCGGAGGACGGGGTTTCTTCCGATAACGAAGACGAGGGTGAAGACGAGAATGAAGACGAAGAAGAGTTGTAATTATTTGTTTTGATAAAATTATTTGTAACTTGTTCAACTAATATTTAGTTTTGATTTATTTTATTATAATTACTTTTGTTACTTATGATTAATTTTTGTTACTTTTTTAATAACGACGAACATTTTATTTATTTAAAAAATAACTATTACAAACATTATTAAAACATACACGATACTAAACATAACAACTAAAACATAAAAAACAAAGTCCGTCGTTTTAATCCGGGAATACTTATTTTTGGGTTGTAGAGCCGGACGACTCTCCCACTTCCGTTTTTTTAGCTTCCAAACTTCTTTTCTCTCGACAATACTTATTCGTATGTTTTCGTAATGTCGAGTTGGACCCTGCTTTAAGAAACTTCGAGCAATATTTGCAACGTGCCAACTCATGTGAGTCGGTCATGAGACACAAATCATAATGAACCCAAACATCGGGGCATCTTGTTGTTTCGATCACCATAACAACGTCATCATTAGTTGCCATTTGTTGTCGGTTTAAGGTTAATTGTGGCTTGGAGTGTGTTTTATAGTTTTGGAAGTGGTTTAACAAGTACACAAACAAACCTTGCTATTTAGAGTAAAAAAATAACCTATTTATCGTTAAAAAACCGGTTCCAACGGTCAAAAACGGCTATATAGCCGTTGGAACCGGTTCCTAACGGCTATAAAAAAAAACCGGTGGAACCGGTTTTTTACGTAAAAACCGGTTCCGATTCATACCCTACCCAGTTCTTAAAAGTTAGCATATCTGGGCATCGGTTCGGGTCGGGAACCGAACCGGTTCTTGATTGGAACCGGTGCCATTTTACAACCTGGTGTGAAAAAACCGGTTTCGAACCGGTTCGGGTTTTCCAGTTGAACCCGATTTGTGTACCTCTAGTTGGGACCTTTATTCGCTGATAAGTTAAGTTATAATACTGAAGAGGTAGGTCCCAGCAGAGCCCAGTTGGACCCGCAAGACTCACCTTAAACAGGGACGTCTGCGCAGAAACCAACTGGATCCGCAGGACCAACCATGCTCAGAGACGTGACGTCCTTACGCGCAGTACGCAAGCTGGTCCCGCAGGAAATGCCTCCCGATGGTGAAAGACTCCGCCTGTCCCCGCAGCCTCGGATACAAGCCATCAGGGAAGGCCACCCGCGCAGCATGGCTACACGCACAAGGCACTTAGCTCTCAATCACTCAGTGTCACCTGAAGGAATGAGCGAAGCCGGGAACTATCCCGCACAAGGGCGGGAGGGGGAATACTCCCGCCCAAATAAGCCAGTCCGTACGATACAGGAAGATCTTCTGTACTGTACCTGACGAGGTATGGGAAAAAGATCTGACTAAAGATACGACAGCTTACTGACACAGTATGGCGAGCAGCATGCTCCTGTACTGTGTCACTATTAGCCGCTGCCTTCTCACCAACTACTGCCCTACCACGTGCGTAGCCGCCAGTTGGTGGAAAAGGAATAGTACACAGCAGGCCTGGTCTCTATCAGCCGCTGCCTACCCACCAACTACCAGCAGGGCACGTGCGTAGGCCACTGTTGGTGGAACAGGAACATTGTTGCAGCCGGCCACACCTCCTTGGAAACCTACATTCGGCTATAAATACCACAAATGGTATGACCATCTCATCTTATCTTGTATCATCATATTATACCTGATATCTGCTCTAGCAATCTCTTAATATACATTTATATTTAAAGAGCAATCTAGTCTGATTTTCACGCCGGAGGGTGGTCACAAGGAGGAACCCCCCCCCCCTTCTCAGTGACAAGCTCACGGTGTCTGTTTTGCAGGTTATCAGAAGAACCATCTTCTCAGGGTCTCACCCCTCGTGGGAAACATCTATCTAACCCCCAGGTTACCAGTAATATGCCCGGGGTCCGGTTAGTGTTTCTTCATTGGCGCCATCCGTGCATAAAGCTAGAACTACATATTTCTCCAGTTTTTTCAAACTTCTACAAAGATGGTTAGAGAAATTCCGGTAACCACAACCCCAGCTACTGGGGGGAATACCGGCAACACAGTTTTTACAAACACTACCCCGGTTACCCAGGCCGGGGCAAGTGAAGTAAATTTTACGAACACTACCCCAGTTACTCAAGCTGGGGCAAGTGCAGTAAATGATCGCCTACTGGGATCCACCGATACCCAGTTTGAGAAACGAAGACTCCCCCGCCAAACTCTCGATGAAGTTATAGCATGGGCGGAGGCACGACAAAAGGAATTCCAGGCTGAGTTAGACGAACGCTTGCGTTCCGTACAACAGGCCGACGAATTCGAATACTTGGAGGATGACTCGGAGGAATCCGACTCCGACGCGAACCCTCGCCATAGGGCAAAAGGGAAACGTAAGGAAACGGAATCCCAACCGAAAAGGCATTTTGGACAAGCCTTCAAACCAAAAAGCACAGGTGGAAGTCCACGAGACTTCTCCAAAACGTTCAGACCAAACGTTGCAAATGCGGGAACGTCCAAATTTGCAAGGGACATTGCGGAAGCAATCGCCCCAAAAAGTGCCAAACAAATGTCAAGCATAGGCACATATGATGGTATATCTGACCCCGATGATCATTTGAACAGATTCATAGCGGGGGCAACCGTCAGTAGTTGGACGGAACCTACGTGGTGTTACATGTTCCAAATGACGCTCGTGGGGGCTGCTAGAGCGTGGTTCGATCGTCTACCGGTCAACCACATCTACGATTGGGCAGACTTCCAACAGAAGTTTAGCCAACACTTCAGCCAGCAAAGAAAGTATACCGAGGAGCAATGGACAATCCTCAAATGCATTCGAGAAACAGATGAATCTTTGCTGGACTTCATCACTCGCTTCAACTCGAAGAAGCTAAGTCTGGGTAACATTAGCGAAGACCTTGTTCGCGCTGCTTTCATACAGGGCGCGAACGACCCAGAGCTCATCCGCACCTTAACAGGTAAAGATGGCATGCCATCCACATGGGATGCCATCATGACAGCAGCTAAACGCTTTGCGGAAACGGAGAAGCAACTGGGTAGAGATCTCCCACAGAGCACAAACCTCTACACCCAGAAAACAAGAGAGGACAACGTTCTCACCGCCTGATTAAACAAAAAGCGGAAGCTAGGCATTTGGCAGTCAAGGGTAAACTTTGACACCTCATCCGGCTTGCAGCATCGGTTAGGCGGAAGGGATAACATACAGTCCAAGAACTCCAGATGGACGCCGCTCACCAAAAGCGTCACCGAGATATTCGCCACCGAGGAGCTCCCATGGCCAAAGCCTCAAATAATCCGACATCGTCACAATGCTGATCGGAGCAAGTACTGTGACTTTCACAGGACAAAAGGCCACACCACCGAAGAATGCATAGACGTGAAGGAAGTGGTCGAAGCATTCGTCAGAGATGGGACGCTTGCGCACCTCGTGGCGCAATGAACGCTGAGCAGGCTGATGCGTGTAGAACCCCAGCTGGGGGAAACACGAATAAAATTCCAGCTTCAAGGTGGAGACTACACGCTGCGTAAAGAACGAGATCCCGAACCAGGTGCGTATCGGCTCGATGGCACTCCCATCCCAACAACATGGAAGGGAGCTCATTTACACAGTTTGCATGTAAATCAATTCCAAATTTGTAAAGAAAAGGCCAAGAGCCACTTCTAATGGAAATGATTCTCCTTAAAACATTGACGCTGATGATTTTACATTTACATTTTTATGAACTATCAACACTAATATGCCGGTTTTTACCGCATAATTACGTGAAAAGTCGTTGCATGGGGAAGGCGGCAAAACCCGCATAAAACCAAAAAACGACAAACCTTCACGCAGGTCAGTTGAAGGGGAAAAGTTCAGTTATCCCATTAAATGAAAGTGCCGGTCTATCCGCATGAATCATGAAAAAGGGAACTGAACACTAACCTATTGACAACCGCGCGTCGAACGGTTAATTTATTCAACACTAATATGCCGGTTTTCACCGCATAATTACGTGAAAAGTCGTTGCATTGGGAAGGCGGCAAAACCCGCATAAAACCAAAAAACGACAAACCTTCACGCAGGTCAGTTGAAGGGGAAAAGTTCAGTTATCACATTAAATGAAAGTGCCGGTCTATCCGCATGAATCATGAAAAAGGGAACTGAACACTAACCTATTGACAACCGCGCGTCGAACGGTTAATTTATTCAACACTAATATGCCGGTTTTCACCGCATAATTACGTGAAAAGACGTTGGCTGGGGAAGGCGGCAAAACCCGCATAAACCCAAAAAACGGCAAACCTTCACGCAGGTCAGTTGAAGGGGAAAAGTTCAGTTATCCCATCAAATGAAAGTGCCGGTCTATCCGCATGAATCATGAAAGGAAACTGAACACTAACCTATTGACAACCGCGCGTCGAACGGTTCAAAACAAAATTCTTAAAAGGATGAGGAAAACCTACACGCAGGTCAGATATGGGTAAAGTTTAGCCATCCTACTAAGTGCAAGTGACGGTTCTACCCGCACAATCACGAAAGAGGAAGCAAAACTTCACACCTATTATCAACCACGTTCAAAGGTTAATTTATCCTTAAAGATGAGGAAAACCTACACGCAGGTCAGATATGGGTAAAGTTTAGCCATCCTACTAAGTGCAAGTGACGGTCCTACCCGCACAATCACTAAGGAGGAAGCAAAACTTCACACCTATTATCTACCACGTTCAAAGGTTAACTTATTCTAAACACTTGGAAAATTGCTAATTTAAACTAAAATATGCAAGTCATATAACGTTTATAAAGCAAGGAATCCAATAAAAGAAACGGTCTTACCCGCACAAAAGATTTATATTTCATAAATATTCGTTACAAGAATGGCCGGGTAACTACCCGCCTACAAGAAAGTAAATCTATACAACTATATCTATCCTAGCAGCGGGAAGGGATCTTCAGGATCAGGCTTCAGGGCCACTTCCACTTGGACCAGCCCCATCAGTAGAGCGTGGCAGTTCAAGGAAAGCTCTGAGGATAGCTAGCCCGTCATCAGCAGCAGCAACTTCATTCACCTTCACCACTGGATGCGGGAAGGCGGCGTATTGATTTACTGCTTGGTCGTATACAGCTTCGGTATCTACATCGAATAAAGGGAAGTTGGAAGGCGGGATGCCTTTCTCAACGAACCCTAGACCAAGCAGAAAGCCGGCCTTTTCCCCATCCTCGTGAGAAGCGTTGAGGGCTGCGCTCATAGCATCGTCGTAAGATGTCTCTGAGAAGACCCGATGCACAACCTACAAAAGAAAATATACAAGTGAAACCTTTTCTATTTACAAAGAAAAGCGTAAAGACATGAAAACATACCTGAGACAACGCTTCTCGAAGAAGCCATTCCTTGGCAGCCAGAGCTTCTTGGAGGGCAGCTTGAGCTTCGTTACGGGCGCGTTCGGCTTCACTCTTGTTGAGGTTGGCAAGCAACACCACTTTAGCCGCAGCCTCTTCGACGCCCTTTAGCTTACGCTCGGTATGGTCAAGCACCCCCCTCTGGTCCAGGATTTCTTGAAGCTTCTTAGCATCCTCCATTGCCAAGGCATCATGAGCCTGCTGGAGAGCCTCTATTTTTGCTTTAAGCTCTTCATTCTCCACGCGTAGAGGCTCAGCAACAGCTTCAGCCTTGGTGGCCCTCTCGGTTGCGTTCCTCCAGTTTCCTTAGCCAGCCGAAGCTGTTCATTAACAGCTTGGGCAGCCTTGAAACGGGCCTCGAGTCGAGCCTGAACTTCAACCTCAAGGGCCTTGAAGGCCTTCTCCTTCTCCGCAGCCGCTGCGGAGAGTTTTTGGTTCTCCTCCCGGATAGCCCGCGCCTGAGCTACTTCTTTAGCGCGAGCTGCTTTTAACTTGTCGTTTTCATGACAAAGCAGCTCGACGCGCGGCTGCATCCGGGCGAGGAGAACCCGAAGCTCATTGCTTAGCCTACCCTCCTGGTAGCTAGCCATGGCTTCCCCCAACGCACCACTGGGAGCAGCGTGATGAGCCCATTCCACGCACTCCACAGGGGTACGAAGGGTTGTTCCTCGGCGTATGTTCCATCGCGGAACATACACTTCATTGGAATCCGACACAGCAGTTAGGAAAAGATGATAAAAAATATATAAGTGAAAAAGGGCCAAAGGAACCCTACGCACCTGTAGGGTCTATAACAGGCCGATAGCCGCCGAACCCATCACCTGAACCCAAAGGAAACCCATCCAAAAGGTCAGGCAGATGGGAAGGTGGCAAAGATTGGAGAGAACCCCCATGCGTACCTGATGGACCGGCCATCGTTGCCGGTGGCGGGGGCATGGTAGCAGCCGCCGCAGAATCCGCAGCAATAGTAACCGCCGGCTCGGTGAAGGATGTTGTAAAAATCGCACTCACGGCCGGCGGTGACGTCATCTCGGCTGGAACAGTTGGCTCAAAGGAGTGAGCAACTGAACCAGCGGGAGCAGGCGCAGGCGCCTGGGTCGACGCCTCAGGTAGGCTGACCAAGCCTACCGTCATCGGCGGAGAGGTACTCCTCTGCGCTCCACCCTGGAATGCGTCAACATCCACGCCTGCGTAAAGAAGAAAAGTGTTAAAAAGGATAAAGCTATGAAGATAAAAGCTGAAGGAAGTTGTACTTACGGGTTTTCTTGAGCCTGAAAGTACGAACGGGCGGGGATGAACCCGATGGAGCCGGCCTCTTTGCGCCGGTCACCGTCGTCTTCTTGGGCTCTCCGGAGGTGACAGTCGCAACCTCCGGAGCCGTGGTCTTATCACCACCGGGATTCCCCGCCACCTCCTCGCTCTCAGTCTCCGAGTCAGACAGAGGCACCGGATCGGCAGTGGAGGCCACCTTCTCCTTTCCCTTCCCGCCGGCAGCCTTCTTCTTCCGCACCAACGGAGGACCATCTGCGGATTCCTCATCAGAACAGACGATTAGAGGAATTCCAGCAGAGGTTTCAACATTGAGGGGTCGAGGGTTGAAGAGCGCCTTACCTGGCCGCCTGGCGCTAAGGATCTCATGGCCTAGCGGATAGACCTCCACGAACCGATCCGCAGTTTGTTCGAGGATGGGCAACTCGTTCTCGTCAAGAGCGCGAGTACCCATCCGTACGGGACCGTCAGCCTCCCGCGGGTTAAGGAGCGACTTCAGGTCGTTCCCCTCTGAAATAAACAGGGAAAAAGTTAGAAGAAATTTAAAATCAACAAAAGGAAAGAGAGCATACCGTAAGGAACAGAGTTCGAACCGTATTCGAGGATGATCGGAACCTTCTGCGCGTCCGCCGCCTTCCAGACCCGGCTCATCCCCAACATGACCATCCCGGACTCCGCAAACCGGTAAACCGGAGATTGGATCCGAGATATCCTCGAAAACCATTCCGCCTCCTGGTAGTTGGAGGCGTGAAGGCTTGGGAGAGCTTGCCCATTCTTAAACTTCATGGCAAGGGGAATGGCGCGAGCGGAGATAAAGAAGAACTCCCGCTTCCACGCACAAAGACTGCGCTCGGTCGCGCAAATCTTTAAACCCTTAATACGGGTTGTCAGGGTATACCACCCCTGGATGCACCTCCAAGTGTAGAAGGTCATCAGGCGGTTAACATGTGGCTCGATGCCCAAAATCCGGCACACCCACTCGAAGTGGCGAATCTTGGCGATCGCCATGGGGTGCAGCTCGGTCAGATGAACACCGTGCCTCTAAAGGACACGGTAAACAAACTTTGTCAATGGGAACCTAAGATTCCCATAGACAAAGAATGCTGCATAAACCCCGATCTTGCCTCTGGGGGCATCGTACACAGTCTGATGGGGTTCAGGAAACTCAGGCTCGAGAGGATCGAGCATGAACTTCCTGACAACATACCGGTACAGATCGCCGGGCAGAGCACACTGGCACTCGCCAGCAGTACTCTTGTCATCGGCTGCAGACTCGAGATCACGTGAAGACATCTTGCAGAAAGAAGAAAACGATTCCGGGAAAATGCTTGCCTGAAAAGGTGAGTATTTGCCGGAAATCGCTAAGAAGAAGAAGAGAAGGGTGAAAGTGTGGATTACAAAGAGCCCTCTCCCCCTTTATATACTAATCGCAATTAATGCGATGAATTTAATGCGGAGGAGAGAGAAATCGAAGGTGCAATGAAACTATGACACGGGGCAAAAAGCAGGCTGGCAACAGCTGTTGACAGGACGCGTACCATTAATTTCGCGGCCACGCGCCCGAAAAATCGCGCCCACGCGCCTGAAAAAGCGTCTGGAATGACCATGTACTGTCACGTCACCATAACTTCCTGCACGTCCTGACACAGTCAGAAGAAACCGTCGCACGACGTTTCAGAGGTTTGGACTGTTCTTATCTTTCCACCAACCTTTCGAATTTCAAAATTCAAAATTTAAAAATGTTAAAAAGTAAGCGGGAAAATACCCCTTACCTTGGCGAACAAGTAACCGTAAGACGGATGCGGGTACAGTGTAAAGGCAAAACCCTTCACATACCTAGCACCCGCAGGGAATTGAAGCCAAGTAAACCTTGGCGAACAAGTAACCGTAAGACGGATGCGGGTACAGTGTAAAGGCAAAACCCTTCACATACCTAGCACCCGCAGGGAATTGAAGCCAAGTAAACCTTGGCGAACAAGTAACCGTAAGACGGATGCGGGTACAGTGTTAAGGCAAAACCCTTCACATACCTAGCACCCGCAGGGAATCGAAGCCAAATATTCCTCGGCAACCAAGTAACTATAAGACGGGTGCGGGTACAGTGTAAAGGCAAAACCCTTCACATACCTAGCACGTTCAGGGAATTGACACCAGGAATACCTTGGAAGTAAAGTAACCGTAAGACGAGCGCTGGTACAGTGTTAAGGCAAAACCCTTCACATACCTAGCGCTCCGCTGGGAATTGAAACCAAGAAGGATCTTCTGGGCAATGCTTGCGGAAACGGAAATAACATCCCCGCATAGCGGGAACGTCGAGAACTACGCTGTTTGAAGCTCCAGGATGGAATTGGTGGTTTTAACATAATTGATCACTATGTTCAAAACTACCAAAACCTCATGGAGAATCCACACAAGTGGGACTCAACGCTCCTGACTTGCGAGGAGGTTACAGACCTACCCGCATCATACCCAAAGACCAAGCAGGAAACTCGAGAATTTCTGCAAGTGACAAGGACTTCCGCGGGAAGAATCCCCATGGAAAACCTTAAAAAACCCCTTTTCAAAACCCTTTGCTTAAGTCCAAAAGTTCACCTCACTTTATTAAACACGCATGAGAAGAACATTGGACTGGGGGGACTTGAAGAGGTAGGTCCCAGCAGAGCCCAGTTGGACCCGCAAGACTCACCTTAAACAGGGACGTCTGCGCAGAAACCAACTGGATCCGCAGGACCAACCATGCTCAGAGACGTGACGTCCTTACGCGCAGTACGCAAGCTGGTCCCGCAGGAAATGCCTCCCGATGGTGAAGGACTCCGCCTGTCCCCGCAACCTCGGATACAAGCCATCAGGGAAGGCCACCCGCGCAGCATGGCTACACGCACAAGGCACTTAGCTCTCAATCACTCAGTGTCACCTGAAGGAATGAGCGAAGCCGGGAACTATCCCGCACAAGGGCGGGAGGGGGAATACTCCCGCCCAAATAAGCCAGTCCGTACGATACAGGAAGATCTTCTGTACTGTACCTGACGAGGTGTCACACCCGGCCCTGAGCGGCGGAAACAGCCGGGCGTGCACGAGTGGGGATTGATAATTAAGCACGGGCCATTGCAAAACATTCAAAGATTTTCATTGCGCATGAAATGTTTAATACAAATACATTACATTGTTTAAAGATTACATAAAAACATCCAAGTATAAAAACTGTTGAAGATTTCCACGCCATATCCCCTTTGCGCGGCGGGTACAACCACGCGCATCGAAGGGATAGAACTAAAATCTTCCAAAAAGCTAGTTCTAGATGTTCAGCGTGAGGTGCTCTAAGTGTGACTCCATGCGCTACCTAGTTATCTCCTGAAAGACACGTAAAAATATTTGAATCAGTATAAACTGAGTGAGTTCACAAGTTTTAGTAACTTGATAAATCGTATTGCATCATAATCTCGATACAAATCATTCTGAAACATAATTCTGATAGCATTATTAAACACATGCTTGGTAAAACATAGATCTATCAACATATTCTGATAAACTCGTTGCGCGGTTTACGCGCGAACATTTCTGGGAACTGTGCTCGTCTGTGTAAGTGGCGCTGCCACTACGAGCTAAAATAATGTAATACCGTCCCGCGGGTTACGCGCGGACACTTCTGGAAAACTGTGCTCGTCTGAGTAAGTGGCGCTGCCACTACGAGCGAATAATACTGTAATACCGTCCCGCGGGTTACGCGCGGACGTTGTGCCGGAAAACAAGGCGCTCGTCTGCGTAAGAGGAGCGACCTCTACGAGCGGGCTCAAACCCATAGTACTGCCCCATGACCATACTAGGCACTCGTCTGTGTAAGAGGTGCGACCCCTACGAGTGGGCGGATCAAACCAGCAGTCCCTACCCTTAGAGTTCCAATGGTAGAGTGATCACTTACTCGAATCTGGTGCACTAACATTGAAATACCATAGATAACTATTCGCATTGCTCATCATGAAACATAACTTAAACACGTAATCGTTTGCATAGCTTGTAAGTATACCATGATAAAACATTATTTAAGTACGTGTCCCTCGCCCCGAAAGTAGTTTAAAAACAGTGAAAACAGTGAAAATAGGGGCTGTGAGACTCACCTGTGGTTCTTGTTAAGGGATTTAGTCGAGATTCGGGTTTTCTTGGTGTTGGTCTTTGAATTTGAAGGTCTAGAATACGATGAAATAGCAAGAAGTATATAAGAAATAGGAGAATATAAGGTTTGGAAAGTAGATCTCAAGTTTATAACCTCGGCTTACCTAGTAACTGGAACGGAATCGAAAATAATGGATGCTTGGGAGATGATTAGTGCAAGTTTGCAGTTCTTTGAAGTGTGTTTTGAGTGATGATTTAGGTTACATATTTATAGGCAAACTCAAGGGAACACAGTCCCTTGCTTTAGGGGATTGAAATCTTTTCATATCTAAATGTAATGATGATAAAGTATGGAAGTTATTATTATTTACTTAAGAGTGGAGTGGTGGATAAAAGATTTTGATTTGATTTGGACAGAACATGCAGGTCTGGGGTTGGTGAGAATAGGGTGGCTGACAGTTGACTTTTCATGTTACAGTGTGCTTTTTCAGGTACTTTTGTCAGTGTACAGTAAAAAGTGGAAAATCTCTGAAACACGCTACTGTTTCCTTTCGGGCGGGAGTAATCTCCTTATAACTGGAGAATAGACTAAGTGTTCTGCGCGTATAACTTTGTGCGCATAGCTTTCTGCGTGTAGGACATTTCTTTGCTGCGGGTAGATACGTAACCTTCTCGCAGTTAGGGACATTTGAGTTTCATTTGTAGATTCTCCAGGTGGTCTTGGTATTTCAACATAGTGATCAGTCATGTTGAAGTCAATTCCATCTTGGAGCTTCAGACAAACTAGCTCTCAACGTTCCCGCCATGCGGGTAGGTTAGTTCCCCTCCCGCACGCGCATAATTGGTTTTGGGATGCACCCGCCTTAGCCTCATGCGTGACGGTCAACCCATTTAGGCAACATAAAGTTTCATGAAAAACATAAGGCCAAAACGTTCACGCATGGCGCATATAACAAATGCTCACGCTGGTTCTTAACATGGTGCGCTCGCGCAGGTTGCACATAACAACTGCACGCGCTGACTAACATGGCGCGCTCGCGCAGGGCGCACATAACAAATGCACGCGCTTAATATTTACAATCACCTAATTATTAGGTTGATTACTTAGCTTATGGGTTTGGGAATTTACCGGTTGTCACATTCTCCCCTCGTTAAACGAATTTCGTCCCGAAATTTAGGAGACGTTGCTGTCAGAAGCCATGCTCTGAAAGAGGTGTGGGTATTTCGTGCGCATCTGGTCTTCTCTTTCCCAAGTGAATTCAGGCCCACGCCTCGAGTTCCATTGAACCTTTACTAACTTGATTTTGCTTCTGCGTAACTTTTGTTCTTTCCAATCGGTTACTGCTATAGGTTCTTCTACGAAGTGCAGCTGTTTGTCGATGTGAATCTCTTCCAACGGCAAAATCAACGTTTCGTCAGATAAGCACTTTTTGAGGTTGGACACATGGAACGTATTATGAACTCCACTGAGTTCGGCGGGTAAACGGAGCTTATAAGCAACCGGACCGATCCTTTCCAGGATCTCAAATGGTCCAATGTAGCGTGGATTCAACTTTCCTCGCTTGCCGAAACGGGGGACTCCTTTCCATGGAGAGACTTTCAAAAGTACTTTATCCCCTACTTGAAATTCCAATGGTTTCCTTTGCACATCTGCGTAGCTCTTCTGTCTGTCGCGCGCTGTCTTAAGGCGATCCCTTATCTGAAAAATCTTGTCTGTTGTTTCCTGGATCAATTCTGGACCAGTCATTTGCTTGTCACCTACTTCAGCCCAGCATAGTGGGGATCTACACTTGCGCCCATACAAAGCTTCGAACGGCGCAGCCTTAATGCTTGTGTGATAGCTATTGTTGTAAGAAAATTCAACCAATGGAAGATGAGTATCCCAGCTACCTTCGAAATCGATTGCGCACGCGCGTAGCATATCTTCCAATGTCTGGATTGTTCGCTCGCTTTGCCCATCCGTTTGAGGATGATAAGCCGTACTCATGTCCAGACGAGTACCTAAAGCTCCTTGTAACGATCTCCAAAACCTTGAGGTGAACCGACTATCTCTATCAGAAATGATGGACACTGGGATTCCATGTTTTGAAACTACTTCTCGAATATACAATCGGGCTAACTTTTACATCCTATCGGTTTCCTTGATCGGCAGGAAGTGCGCTGACTTAGTTAGCCGATCCACAATAACCCATATTGTGTCATAGCCCCCAGGTGTCCTTGGCAGTTTGGTGATGAAGTCCATAGAGATTTGTTCCCACTTCCACATGGGAATTTCTGGCTGCTGAAGCAACCCTGACGGTTTCTGGTATTCAGCCTTCACCTTCGAACACGTCAGGCACTTACTGACATACGCCGCGATGGCGCCTTTAAGATTGGGCCACCAATACAGCGTTTTAACATCTTGGTACATCTTGTCTGCGCCAGGATGTACGGAATACCGCGTCTTGTGAGCTTCGTTTAATACTTGCTCGCGCAATCCTCCCTTGAGAGGGACCCATATGCGGTTAGCGAAATATAGATTGCCGTTCTCTTTCAGTTCCAAACTTTTAACCATACCCCCAAGGCATTCGTTTTTAACAAACTCTGGTTTCAAGGCTTCTTGCTGAGCGTCTCGGATGCGGGTAGAGAGATCTGCGTGAATGGTCAACCTTAGAGCCTTGACTCGTAGCGTTTTTATTCGCTCCTTCCTACTTAGCGCGTCTGCTACCACATTCGCCTTTCCAGGGTGGTACTTAATTTCACAATCATAATCATTCAACAACTCCACCCATCTTCGTTGCCTCATGTTTAAATCCTTTTGATCAAATATATGTTGAAGGCTCTTGTGATCCGTAAAGATTACACACTTTGTACCATAGAGGTAATGGCGCCAAATCTTTAGCGCGAAGACAACCGCTCCAAGTTCTAAATCATGCGTTGTGTAGTTCTTCTCATTGGTCTTGAGTTGGCGTGAGGCATACGCTATGACTTTGTCTCGCTGCATAAGGACACATCCGAGTCCCTGATGTGAAGCGTCGCAGTAAACGACGATGTCATCCGTCCCCTCGGGTAAAGACAAAATTGGCGCACTACATAATTTCTGTTTCAACAATTGAAATGCTGTTTCCTGACTTTCGCCCCAAACAAACTTCTTGTCTTTCTGAGTTAGCGCGGTCAGAGGTAGAGCTATCTTGGAGAAGTTCTCAATGAAGCGTCGATAGTAGCCAGCTAGTCCTAGGAATTGCCTCACCTCAGTTGGGGTTTTTGGCGCTTCCCAGTTTTCGATGGCCTTGACTTTGGAAGGATCAACGTGAATTCCTTTCTCGTTTACAACGTGACCGAGAAAGTGAACTTCTCTAAGCCAAAACTCGCACTTGGAAAACTTCGCATACAACTTTTCTTTCCTCAACAATTCCAAAATCGATCTCAAGTGTTGCTCATGCTCGGCCTTGGTCCGAGAGTAAATCAGAATATCATCTATAAACACAATCACAAACTTGTCCAAATATGGTTTGCATACGCGGTTCATCAGATCCATGAATACAGCCGGCGCATTAGTTAGCCCGAAAGGCATCACTAAGAACTCATAATGGCCGTATCTAGTTCGGAAGGCTGTTTTCGGCACATCTTCCTCATGGACCCTAAGTTGGTGGTATCCTGACCGTAGATCTATCTTCGAATAATAACTGGATCCCTGCAACTGGTCAAATAAGTCGTCAATCCTCGGTAAGGGGTACCGATTCTTGACTGTCAGCTTGTTCAGCTCCCTGTAGTCAATACACATTCTGAACGAACCATCCTTCTTCTTAACAAACAGTACTGGAGCTCCCCAAGGTGAAAAGCTTGGGCGTATGAAACCCTTATCCAATAGTTCCTGTAACTGATTGGATAGCTCTTGCATCTCAGATGGAGCTAATCGATAAGGCGCTCGAGCTACTGGCGCAGCTCCTGGGACCAAATCAATACGAAACTCGACTTGTCGCGGCGGCGGTAATCCGGGCAAATCTTCAGGAAAAACTTCTGGAAATTCGCGCACTACTGGTAAGTCTTCAATTCTTCGCTCGTCTCCTTTCTTCTCTACGACATGCGCCAGGAAGGCGTAGCACCCTTTCCTTAGGCACTTTCGTGCCTTTAGGCACGAAATCAGTTTCGTCGCAACTCCCCTTCTTTCCCCTTGAATTACCAAGGTTTCTCCGTTCAACAGTGGGATCCGAACCTGCTTCTCATGGCAAATAACTTCCGCGCGGTTCTCGACTAACCAATCCATACCTACCACAATGTCAAAACTTCCCAAGTCTATTGGCAACAAGTTAATATTGAACCCGTGACCTCCCATGACTATTACACATTGTTCAGTTCTTTCGTTCGCGCATAACTGCCTACCATTGGTTAGTTCTATAGTATAAGGCGTGTCTAGCCTACTGGTTGCTAAGCCTAGGGAGTTTTTAAACTCAGCAGATATAAAGCTCAGGTCAGCGCCAGTATCAAATAAGACAGATGCAAAATGGCCGTTAAGCAAAAACGTACCGGTTACCACATTCGGCTCTTCTTTAGCTTCACCCGCGCTGATCACAAAAGCTCTCCCGCGAGCTTGGTTTCCCCTTTGCGGGCAATCCCGACTGAAATGCCCTGGCTTTCCGCATGCGTAGCAGTTGTCATTGGCTCCAGCTTCTTTAGCACGGCAATTCACCGTCTTGTGTCCTGGCCTGTTACATTTGGCGCACGTGACGCTCGCGCATTCACCCTCGTGGTGAAACTTGCATTTGTTGCACCATGGGTAAGGGCCACTGTATCCTTTCCTTGATGGCTCCGCGGCTTGGATCGCGTAAACCCTTGCGCTTTCCTGCTTCTTGAACGGTGGCTGCTTGGAGTCGGACCCTCGGTGGTGAGAGTTCCACTTCCTCTTGGGATCAGAGGTTCGCTGCTCGATTCCGCGCGTAGTTAACATACCCGCACGGACCGTATCCCTTGTAAGGGTGATGGCCCGCGCTACCGCCTCATCAAAGGTTGGAGGCGCTGCGGCGTTGAGCGGAACCCTAACAACAGGAGGTAACCCAAAAATATACCTCTCGATCTTCTTTTCCTCCGTGTTTGCCATGTCTGGCACCAACTGGCAAAGCTCATTGAACCGGTTGTTGTAGGCGTCGATATCCGTTCCTACCATGGTGTGGTTCCAGAATTCCTGCTGCAGACTCTGGATTTCTGCGCGAGAGCAGAACTTTCTCATCATCATTTCCTTCAGTTCCTCCCAGGTCTTGTGGAGAGCAACTTCTCGCCCCAAAGTTTTCGTTTGAAGCTTCCACCAAGACGAAGCTGCCTCTTGGAACATGCAGGTCGCGTAAAGGACCTTCTGGTTCTCACTACATCCGCTAATGGAGAGAACTGTCTCCATCTTGTCAATCCAGTTGTAGAGCCCAATGGCCCCTTCGGTTCCCTTGAATGGCCAAGGCTTACAGGCCATGAATGTCTTATAGGAGCATCCTTTGTCCAAGGCTCCTGATTCGGGTTCTGGGGTCTCGTTCTGACGACCCTGACTTGATTCGGCCTTGCTGGCCTCATGTGTTGCGATCGCTTGCGCGATTATTTCCGCGAGTTCCTCGGGCGTCATGGTAATTCCCTTGGCTCTGGTTGGAGGCATTCTTGCTTAAACAGGGTGAAAATATATTAGACTTAGCGCATGTACTCTGAGTACATTATGTTATCATTATTTACTAGACAGTGTGACCCGTGTTCCTAAGTGTGTGTACAGTTTCTTTTGAAAATATTTTCTTTGAAAAATATTTCATGCGATTCCCCAACGGTTATAGTCTAGGTTAAAACTTCTTTTCCTAGTTCGCTATAACCAGTGCTCTGATACCAATCTGTCACACCCGGCCCTGAGCGGCGGAAACAGCCGGGCGTGCACGAGTGGGGATTGATAATTAAGCACGGGCCATTGCAAAACATTCAAAGATTTTCATTGCGCATGAAATGTTTAATACAAATACATTACATTGTTTAAAGATTACATAAAAACATCCAAGTATAAAAACTGTTGAAGATTTCCACGCCATATCCCCTTTGCGCGGCGGGTACAACCACGCGCATCGAAGGGATAGAACTAAAATCTTCCAAAAAGCTAGTTCTAGATGTTCAGCGTGAGGTGCTCTAAGTGTGACTCCATGCGCTACCTAGTTATCTCCTGAAAGACACGTAAAAATATTTGAATCAGTATAAACTGAGTGAGTTCACAAGTTTTAGTAACTTGATAAATCGTATTGCATCATAATCTCGATACAAATCATTCTGAAACATAATTCTGATAGCATTATTAAACACATGCTTGGTAAAACATAGATCTATCAACATATTCTGATAAACTCGTTGCGCGGTTTACGCGCGAACATTTCTGGGAACTGTGCTCGTCTGTGTAAGTGGCGCTGCCACTACGAGCTAAAATAATGTAATACCGTCCCGCGGGTTACGCGCGGACACTTCTGGAAAACTGTGCTCGTCTGAGTAAGTGGCGCTGCCACTACGAGCGAATAATACTGTAATACCGTCCCGCGGGTTACGCGCGGACGTTGTGCCGGAAAACAAGGCGCTCGTCTGCGTAAGAGGAGCGACCTCTACGAGCGGGCTCAAACCCATAGTACTGCCCCATGACCATACTAGGCACTCGTCTGTGTAAGAGGTGCGACCCCTACGAGTGGGCGGATCAAACCAGCAGTCCCTACCCTTAGAGTTCCAATGGTAGAGTGATCACTTACTCGAATCTGGTGCACTAACATTGAAATACCATAGATAACTGTTCGCATTGCTCATCATGAAACATAACTTAAACACGTAATCGTTTGCATAGCTTGTAAGTATACCATGATAAAACATTATTTAAGTACGTGTCCCTCGCCCCGAAAGTAGTTTAAAAACAGTGAAAACAGTGAAAATAGGGGCTGTGAGACTCACCTGTGGTTCTTGTTAAGGGATTTAGTCGAGATTCGGGTTTTCTTGGTGTTGGTCTTTGAATTTGAAGGTCTAGAATACGATGAAATAGCAAGAAGTATATAAGAAATAGGAGAATATAAGGTTTGGAAAGTAGATCTCAAGTTTATAACCTCGGCTTACCTAGTAACTGGAACGGAATCGAAAATAATGGATGCTTGGGAGATGATTAGTGCAAGTTTGCAGTTCTTTGAAGTGTGTTTTGAGTGATGATTTAGGTTACATATTTATAGGCAAACTCAAGGGAACACAGTCCCTTGCTTTAGGGGATTGAAATCTTTTCATATCTAAATGTAATGATGATAAAGTATGGAAGTTATTATTATTTACTTAAGAGTGGAGTGGTGGATAAAAGATTTTGATTTGATTTGGACAGAACATGCAGGTCTGGGGTTGGTGAGAATAGGGTGGCTGACAGTTGACTTTTCATGTTACAGTGTGCTTTTTCAGGTACTTTTGTCAGTGTACAGTAAAAAGTGGAAAATCTCTGAAACACGCTACTGTTTCCTTTCGGGCGGGAGTAATCTCCTTATAACTGGAGAATAGACTAAGTGTTCTGCGCGTATAACTTTGTGCGCATAGCTTTCTGCGTGTAGGACATTTCTTTGCTGCGGGTAGATACGTAACCTTCTCGCAGTTAGGGACATTTGAGTTTCATTTGTAGATTCTCCAGGTGGTCTTGGTATTTCAACATAGTGATCAGTCATGTTGAAGTCAATTCCATCTTGGAGCTTCAGACAAACTAGCTCTCAACGTTCCCGCCATGCGGGTAGGTTAGTTCCCCTCCCGCACGCGCATAATTGGTTTTGGGATGCACCCGCCTTAGCCTCATGCGTGACGGTCAACCCATTTAGGCAACATAAAGTTTCATGAAAAACATAAGGCCAAAACGTTCACGCATGGCGCATATAACAAATGCTCACGCTGGTTCTTAACATGGTGCGCTCGCGCAGGTTGCACATAACAACTGCACGCGCTGACTAACATGGCGCGCTCGCGCAGGGCGCACATAACAAATGCACGCGCTTAATATTTACAATCACCTAATTATTAGGTTGATTACTTAGCTTATGGGTTTGGGAATTTACCGGTTGTCACACGAGGTATGGGAAAAAGATCTGACTAAAGATACGACAGCTTACTGACACAGTATGGCGAGCAGCATGCTCCTGTACTGTGTCACTATTAGCCGCTGCCTTCTCACCAACTACTGCCCTACCACGTGCGTAGCCGCCAGTTGGTGGAAAAGGAATAGTACACAGCAGGCCTGGTCTCTATCAGCCGCTGCCTACCCACCAACTACCAGCAGGGCACGTGCGTAGGCCACTGTTGGTGGAACAGGAACACTGTTGCAGCCGGCCACACCTCCTTGGAAACCTACATTCGGCTATAAATACCACAAATGGTATGACCATCTCATCTTATCTTGTATCATCATATTATACCTGATATCTGCTCTAGCAATCTCTTAATATACATTTATATTTAAAGAGCAATCTAGTCTGATTCTCACGCCGGAGGGTGGTCACAAGGAGGAACCCCCCCCCCCTTCTCAGTGACAAGCTCACGGTGTCTGTTTTGTAGGTTATCAGAAGAACCATCTTCTCAGGGTCTCACCACTCGTGGAAAACATCTATCTAACCCTCAGGTTACCAGTAATCTGCCCGGGGTCCGGTTAGTGTTTCTTCAAATACTAATATTTTTAGTAAAATAATTTACGTAAACTAGACTACTACTGGAGTATTAATATGTTTAACCAACTAAAAACTAATTTATTTTTGAGAATGTTAACATACAAATAAAAATAAAGTTAAGGTGCTAACTTTATACTTATTAACTTAGTGTCATTATAAATACCAATAGTGTAATTAAACTACACTATATTTATGTTTATGTGATATATATAATTACACTATTTGATTTATACAGTTAACCTGTTTTTATTTGATTTAAACCCTATATTTTATTTAAGGTTTTATAGAAAGATAATATATAATACCATGTTATTTTAATATTAAATAAATTACTTTCATTTATATATAATTATATAATTTGGTTTCTTAAGTTTTGTTTTCTCTATACTAAGGATGAGCAAAATCGGTACCGGTACCGATCCCGAAATCGGTACTGATTTGGTACCGTTGGTACCGAATCGGTACCATGGTTTTAAGTTTCGGGATCGGTACGGTACCAGTATTTCCCGATTTTTTACCCTCGGTACCGGTACCGAACCGAATATTTTGGTACCGGTACTGGTACCAAGAATTTCCAATTTTCGGGATCGGGAAAATCAGGATCGGTACCGGTCAGTACCGGTATCATACCATGCTCATCCATACTCTAAACCATGTATAGTGGGAGAAAAAAACGAAAGTTGGCGCCGAACCGACAATTGTATTTTGTTTTTCTTTTTTGTTTTTTCTTTTTGATTTGTTTTCTTTTTTCTTTTTGTTTTGTTTTTCTTTTTTTCTGTTTTTTTCTTTTTGTTTTGTTTTCTATTTTTTTGTTTTGTTGTTTTGTTTTGGTATCATGACAAAAAAAGACAACGCTAATCGATAAAACTCTTTTGTTTTAGGTTCGGTAACATAATGAGAAAGTTGGCGCCGCACCGACTATTGTATTTTGTTTTTCTTTTTTGTTTTTTCTTTTTGATTTGTTTTCTTTTTTCTTTTTGTTTTGTCTTTCTTTTTTTTTTGTTTTTTTCTTTTTGTTTTGTTTTCTATTTTTTTGTTTTGCTGTTTTGTTTTGGTATCATGACAAAAAAGATAACGTTAATCGATAAAACTCTTTTGTTTTAGGTTCGGTAACATAATGAATGTGACGAAACCAACCAAAACGTAACGCTAACCGACCGAACTCTTTTGTTTTAGTTTCGGTACCGTAATGAAGGTGATGGAACCGACCGAATTTACGTAGACCAACCGCCTGAGTTTGACCAACGTCACCCCATTGACCAACCTCAATTTATATATATTTTTTGTTTTACTTCTGGTACCATAACCAACGTAACCGAACAAATTTTTTTTGTTTTAGTTACGGTCGTAACGTAGATCATGGAAATTGAAATCCTCACGTAGACTCACCCGCATCAACGCCCGAGACCGACGTTGCTCGGGTTTTACGAACATTCGATTTTACCAGCTGACGTCACCTTATTGGCCCGCATCAATATTTATATTGTTTGTGTTTGTTTTTGTTTCGTCACCGTAACGAGCAATTACGAACATTCTATTTTACCAACTAACGTCACCTTATTGGCCCGCATCAATATTTATATTTTTTGTGTTTGTTTTTGTTTCGTCACCGTAACAAATGTAACCAAAAGCGTAATGAACATGCCGGAGACACATCAAATTTGCACAGACTTACCGCCTCAACGCATGAGACCGACACCGCTTGGGTTTTATCAACGCCTGAGTTTTACCGACCGACATGACCCCATTAGTCCTCTTTGATTTTTAAATTTTTTTGTTTTTGTTTTTGTTTTTGTTTTTGTTTTTGTTCTGATATTGTAATTAATGTAACAAAAAATGACCGAATTCATATCGAGTTAACGCCTCAACACTTGAAAGTTGCGCAAAGCACGGGTAAATTACTAGTATATAGTAAATGCCAATGTTGGCGCCGCAGAAAGCAAGGGAATTATGGACTTGGTGTTCCGTTTATTACATATTATTTCTGACCTTAAACACATGTATGTGATAGTCCAGTGGTAATGTTGTTAGTTTTTTTATATTTTGTGGATGATGGTCCGACCAACCAAATTGCAATTACCTTTCTGTATATTTATATTATTATTATTATTAACATGTTTGGTGTCGCAGGTGGCTTATTGGGTCATTTGGCGGTAACGTATTGGTCGATGAATTTTTTCTGTTAAGTTACCATAGTAAATGTAATGGAACCGACCAAATGTTATTTTTTTTTGTGTTAGTTCTAGGGCCATAACAAATCTAAAAGGAACCAACCGAGTTCGCGTAGACTCGTGACCTTATTTAAAGCCCATGACCGACAACGCTACC